>NW_027103259.1:53828-58732 GCF_902728285.1 Clytia hemisphaerica | reverse complement strand
ATGTCATCTGGTAACTCTTCCAATAAGCTTTCACAGCTACTGCTCAATGACTCAGAATCCCACGACATGATGATAAATTTTCAATCTTGAATCTTGATTGACTGCTAAAACTTGTCAATCAGAACCTGTGTATTTTTATTTTTTTGATCCGATGACGCCCCCTTTTTGTTTACATAATCTCCCTCCCTACCAAATAATTTATGCAGATTATGCGTTGCTAAGTCACGTGACTATCCGAATAATATTCCCGGAAACACTAAATCTCTCGAAATCTTCGCGAATTAGCCTGTATTTTACCGAATTTCTTTCATTTTCCTAGAGCTTTTTGGCAAAAACCCTAATATTTCGCGAATCAAAAGGTTTTTAAAATTTTAGCGAGGATTAATTTTCGCGAATTTCGGAAAAACTCGCGAAATATAATCCCCGCGAAAATTAATCCTCTTTAAGGTACTTAAAACTCCGCAATTCCAGGCTCAAGTTCGTTTTTGAGCCTCATTGTTCTTATAAAATTGTTCTAATAAAAAAAAAGAGTGTTTGGTCCATTTTATAAACTCTACAAATTGGTCCGAGTAGGCTTAAATCTTTTTTGGAGAAAATACACCAATTTCTTCAAGAAAAAGCTTAGACAGTTTATGCATAATAACTTAGGGTATTATAATTTTTTTCTGAAAAATTATGAAAAATCACTTCCAAAACCACTTAAATCCGACCATATAACAACCACAATCTCGACCAAAACACCACAATGACGTCAACAAATCAAAAAAACACTCCCAATCCACTCTGCACGCCCACATCATGTGCTGACGATCAGAACAAAGAAAGCCTGGCTTGTTCCAAATGCAACCGACTCGTTCACTACATCTGTACAAGGTTACCTCCTTATATGATATCGGTATGTAAAGATGGCAGAAGAAATGGCTGCAATTATATTTGTCCAAATTGTGTGGTTGTATCAAGAGATTTGATGGCTATCAATCCTGGACCTAGGCAATCAATAAAAACGGCTGCCGAACTTGTTAAACTAAAGGAGACGATAAAAGAGAATGAGAAAATGATCAAGAAGTTGAAAAACACAGAACACCACCTTCTGGAGATAGTAGAGTCTCAAAAAGAAGAAATTTCAGACTTAAAGAAACAGCTGTCTAACGATCAAGCATTCCATACCGTGGAATACGTAGAAAATAAGCTGGAGAAAAAACTGGATGATTTTCGTACACAGATTCTTTCCACCATCAAAGAGGAGTGTACGAAATCGTACGCAGCTGCAGTGACTGCCAATAGAGAGACTGTCTCATCCAACGAATGTATTAAGACTGCCGTTAAAGAAGTACATAAGGAAGAAGAGGCAGAACAAAGAGAAAAAGTAAAAAGATCGAAAAACATCATAATCCACGGGGCTGAAGAACCAGCTGAAGATGCACCCAAGTATGATGAAGAGTATGTGAAGATGCTCATTCAAAACCTCCGGGCAAAAGTGAGCATCAAGCAATTGTTTAGACTCGGTTCGAAATCTGAAGGAAAGACTCGTCCAATACTGGTAACATTGGGTAGCGAGAAAGAAAAAGAGAACATCTTTGGGAACCTCACCGCTCTCAAGGGTAACAACACGTACAAAGGAATGAGTGTATGTGAAGACCTGACTCCAGATCAGAGGAAAAAGTATAAAGACCTGGTTGCACAAGCAAAAGACTTGAACGAAAATAACAAAGGGAAAACAGATGGAATATTTAGAGTCCGTGGGTCTTCAAAAAACGGGTTTGGCATCAGGAAGGTGAAGGCCTCCAACCTTCAACAACACCAGTAAATGCAACTGGTAAAAACAACGAAAAAGAAGAAAAATTCAAAAACAATAACGAAACACAACAAAAGCGAAAAAAGAAAAAAATCGACAACATTCCACTGAATCGTATGGTGTCAAACAAATCCAAAGAGAAAAAGAAACTTGTGAAGGACATAAAAATCATGTATGCCAACGCAGACCAACTTACACCTGAGAAGATAAACGAACTACAAATCCACGCGCAGAAAGAGAAGCCGCATATCATTGCAATCTGTGAAGTCAAAACAAAGGTAGGTGGGCTAAAACGCGTACACGAATACGAATTCTGCGAGTACACACTAGTCAACCATACAAATGCAGATACGTACATAGGACGTGGTATTATAATATTGGCACACAACTCCATCAAGCATCTGATTGTTAAAATCTCACCGATGCAGTTTGAGGAAGCTTGTACTATCGAAGTCCGTCTCGCCGACAGAGATTTGTTAGCTTTTGCATGTCTCTATCGTAGCCCAACGAAAACAGATTCATCTGAAGAAAACAATGCAAAGCTCAACTCGTTCATGAAGACTATTGCCGCAGACAAGAAATACTCTCACAAATGTTTGATTGGTGATTTCAATTTCCCAACAATTAACTGGGAAAATTGGACCACACCGCACATCGAGCAGAGTAAGGAAGAGCATTTTCTAGATGCAATCCGTGACTCCTTTCTACATCAACACGTGAATGAGCCAACACGTTGTCGAGGAACTGATGACCCATCTACGATTGATTTAATCTTCACGGGCGAGGAGAATCAAATATGTGACTTACAATATCTAAGCCCACTAGGGAAGAGCGATCGTAGTGTTTTGGCTTTCACCTTTGCTTGCTACACTGAGCGCAAAGTTAACTCAAAGCGATACGTCTTCAACGATGGTAATTATGCTGCAATGAAACAGTCTCTTGTAGCACATCAATGGCAAGAGGGATTACTCAATACAATGGACATAAAATCTGTAGAGGAAATTTGGCAATCATTTAAAAACAAATTATTAGAGCTTAGAAATCAATTTGTTCCATTGAAAGAATTTGATTGTCAGAGCTGGAGGAGCAAGGGGTCTATACCAATAGGAAATGATCTTCAAAGAGAAGTAAGCGAAAAAAATCGATTGCACAGGAAATGGGCCCGAGCCTTGTGTCCAGAGGAAAAGAGTCGCTATCGGCTTACATATGTTACATCACGTAACAGGGTAAACCGGATGATGTCGCAAGCACATAGAACATACGAACGAAACATATGCACTAAAGCCAAAACGAAACCAAAGGTCTTTTGGTCGCATGTAAGAAGTAAGATGAAAGCTGCGACAGGTGTCTCGTCACTTCTCGAGTCACCTAAAGACAAGTCATCGCTACGTCACGAAGACCACGAGAAAGCAAACATTCTCCAAAAACAATTCTGCAGTGTCTTTACCATCGAGCCTGAGGGAGAACTTCCGGAATTTCCACGAAGAACAGAACAAGATATTGCAGACATCATCATAACTAAAGATATGATAAGTAAGAAGATCAAAGATCTGGATACAAACAAATCTTTTGGTCCTGATGAAATACATCCAAGAATGTTGAAAGAACTTGTCGACGAAATTTCCGAGCCCCTTTCAAGGCTTATGAATAAGACACTGGTTGAAGGGGTACTACCTGAGGATTGGAAGGTTGCTCACGTCACGCCCATCTTCAAGAACAAAGGCGCGCATAACTTGGCCATCAATTACAGACCAGTGAGTTTAACATACGTGGTTTGCAAGCTGATGGAGTCGATACTACGAGAACATATCACAAACCACCTGACAAACTTAAACCTTTTATCAGATAAGCAGTATGGCTTCATCAGTAGACGTTCCACTGTTACTCAACTATTGAAATATGTCGACAGCTGCTGTGAAAGTATATCAGACGGAAAAGTTGTAGACTGCATCTATTTTGATTTCGCTAAAGCATTTGATACAGTGCCTCATCGTAGGCTTTGCAAAAAGCTAGAAGGGTATGGCATAGTTGGATCAATAAAGAACTGGATTTCATCGTTTCTGAGTAGAAGAAAGCAGTTGGTAAAAGTAAACCAAGCAAAATCCAACATGGATAGTGTATTAAGTGGAATACCACAAGGAAGTGTCTCTACTCTTTGTACTGTACATAAATGATCTGCCTGACAAAGTGATTTCGGATCTGCTACTTTTCGCAGATGATACAAAGATCTTCAAAGAGGTAGTTTCAGTCCATGACTCCCTTGCCATACAAAGTGATATAGACACACTCGAAAAATGGTCCATTGATTGGCTATTACAGTTCCATCCGGATAAATGTCACGTTCTTACAATCGGCAAATTCGTAAATATAAAACACGCTCATCCGTATCGTCTTGGTGATATTCAGCTTGAGCACGTATTTGAACAAAAAGACCTGGGTATATTGGTTGATGCTGAATTGACATTTGAAGACCATATAGCCAATCAAGTAAAAAAAGCCAACTCAATGCTTGGTGTCATCAAACGAGGTTTCACCAACTTAACTCCAGAGATCCTCCGTACACTATACTCAACATTTGTCCGACCACACCTTGAGTACGCACAATCAGTTTGGTCACCAAGATTACGTAAACACGTCAACCTACTCGAGGGAGTGCAAAGACGTGCAACAAGATTGGTCCCAACGTACCGAAGCCTTTCATATAGTGATAGGCTCAAAATTCTCGGCTTACCAACACTCGAATTTCGAAGACGTTTTTGTGATATGGTACAGGTTTACAAACACCTCCACTACTACGATAAAACAACAATACCTGACAAGTTGAGTAAACGTACGCGTCCAAATCGAAGACACCCCCATGAGCTTCTACCTAACTTCGCAAATGACGGTTTCCACGGACCTCAAACGAAATCCTTTTATTACAGATGTGTGCCAACCTGGAATAGACTGCCGAGAAATGTCGTTTCAGCAAAGTCTATAAAGACCTTCAAAGAAAACCTCAACGATGCATGGGAAAACCATCCCTCAAAATACGATTCAAGAATAGTGTAAAATAAGATCGGTTAGAGGCCCACTGTGAGCCTAGCTTGTAAATCTGTATAATAATAAT
>NW_027103259.1:0-49629 GCF_902728285.1 Clytia hemisphaerica | reverse complement strand
TCATATCAAAACAATAGACAACATAAGGATGTTAAACTGATTTGGTCTATCTATGCTCAGGAAACACAAGGTTACATGCCAGGTCTCAAGACAGCCTAGAATAGGGAGCATATACACAAATGAGTGTAGACCCAGGCAATGTTTATGTTGTGTTTCATTCGCTATTTTATTCTACTTTAATGTCTATACTCTACAGCAATCAGTCAGGTCGTAGAAATCACTTTCGAAATCAAAATAAAAGCTTACCAGGCAGATGGAAATGCCGTTTGCTTCCGATGATAAGTCTGAATAGAATAAAAAGCATCGACTCTCCATCTATCTTTGATACCTTCATGTATATTTAATCCTCGTCAAAAGTAATTCCAAATACTTACCCTTGCGGTTGTAATCTTCTCTCAAGTTCTTTTTTTCTAAGATCATTAAAATTTCGGATATGTTGCTTGATATGACCCCATTTCCGACCAGGTGATGTAAAGTTGTTGATGTTGGATTGAAAAGTTTTCCGTACGAGGTTTTTCTCCTCTTCCGTCCATGTAATAAATACTGTTTCCCCTCTTTGAAACTTTTTGCTGATCTGAAACTAGAATGCCGTGCGTAAAAACTTTGTCAAAATTGGTAGCAAATTAGCAAGACTGTAATATAGAAATGACAGTCGAAGCAATTCTTAATATTTTCTCAGAGGATCTTTTTTAACTTGACTATGAATCATTTATAGTTGAAAAGATTATTCTGAGCACTTTTTGAAAAAATATGAACTTTTTATTCTTTGAGAAAATGTAATATTATGAAAAAATATTACAGAGAGGTGAATTATGTGCCATCTCTGTATATATCAAAATTGGCATCATAAGGGCACCAATAAAAAAAGTAAGAAAATCTACATGCCTTACGAGCTGACAGATTTTTCAAAACCGTGGTACACGCCGTTTTTACAAGAACCAGTAAATTTTGGCTCAGACTGGGCTATTCTTAATTTTTTGAAATTTTCAAGCTAAAATGTTCTTATCGTAATATGACATTAGAACAGTTACCTTAAGGGGATTAATTTTCGCAAGTACTTATTTTTGCGTGGCAATTTTTTTCACAAATTGTTTAATTTCCTTGCGAAATACATTTTGAGCCTAGAATATTCTTAATTCTGATTAGCTTTTTCACCGGGGGGTGGGTGCTAAATAACTCTTTTCAATGTTTGAAAGGCATGGCTACGCTAGATAATATTTTAAAGTTTATGACATTTGTTAGTATTCTTTGAACTTAAAATTTTTTAAGATGTAACGAAATTTAAAGAAAATTAAGCAACAGTGTTTATTTCTCTATATTCTTGATTCAGTCTTGGTCTTATTTAGTTTGTTCTTAAATATTGGCTAGAGCTGAGCCTCGGATTGTTCTTATTTTGTTCTTAGGTTTTGGCCAATTTTCAGCATCGTGTTCTTATCGTTCTTACAGTTTCTTGAACGAATTTTAGCTTCTATGTTTCAAGAAGTTCACTATGTACCCTGTCTGGGTTTGAAAGGTGAAAAGGGTGGAACTTGAAAAACTTAAAAAAGGTACCCGGACCAGCGGCACACCCTGTATCGAATTTTTCCTACACATTTTCATACAGGTTTTGACGATTAAATCTTTAAATCAGATTTACCTGAACGCGAGGATGACGACAAGGTTTTCTTTTTGGTTGACGTTGGATCCGATGAAGATTCTCATTTCTTTCGATCTCTGGTAAATCTGAAAAGGTTACAAAACGTAAAATGTAAGTAAACGAAACCAAACAATTGGGTAAACCCTGATCTTGTCTAGGTTGAAATAAGTTAAAAAGGTAAATAGGGTCGAATTTGACATACTCAATTTTGATAAAATAAACGAGAAAGAGGTTTTGACGGTTTATTTTTTTGTCGAAAAAGGAACAGATTTATCTATACGTGAGGATGAAGATGAGGTTGACGTTTGACTTTAGAGTTTTCATCCGTCTTCGTTGAACCTTCGACATCAGGCTCATCAAGTTCGAAATCTGGTAAATCTGAAAAGGTTACAACACAAATAATATAAGAAAAATATATCAAAGACAATTTCTCATTCGCATTTATAAACAGGTTTTTTATAAACAACTCCGCCAAAATTTACTCTTTTTTGTCACCGAACTAATTATATAAAACTTCAAATTTCAAGTTTAATTCATTTCATGCATCGCCGAAGTTCGTGCTTTTTCAGGCCCTAAAACAGAATAACTGTTAAATTCCCTTTGAAAAAAACTTTTTTGACCCCTCCCCCCGCAAAATTAAATTCACGCCAAAATTAGGTGCCTTAAGTAGATTAAAGAATTATGTATGAGAGAATAAAATACCATCGATTGAGATGTCTGATAACTTCTTTCCCAAAAGATGACTTTCCAGAGTCCACGGCCATGAGAAGTTTTGAAACCTTTTAAAGCTCGATAGCATTACCGTAGATCCGATAGTGCTCTTTGTGAACCTCCACAGTGTGCCCCATATGGGTACACAACCATTCAAGTTCTGTTTGGGTCAAAGAAGAAATTTGGCTGACGGTGCTCATGAATTTCCTCAGTTTGCGGGTTTTAATAGGAGAATGCAAGTCAGAAATTTCGTCAACAACAGAGTTTATTGACTTGTATCCTCGAAGAAAATTCTTGGATCCTCTAGTGGGTGCTGCAAAGGTGTCTTTTAGAAATTAGAAGATCTATTGCGCAAGATATCCCATCAGGCAAAATGGCGGGGACGTGTTTTCCTCTTTTGCCTCTTACGTGTACCAAGTCAAGTCTATAAAATACAAAATTAAAAATCAAATTATTAACATATCTTTTTCCGTCTTTAGATTTTTAGACTGTTTGGATCTCAGATAATTCACCTTTTGGTCTTCATTCAAACAATGTCTTTCAAAATATGGCGCGGAGAAAAAAGCATCATGCGCCAGTCCTCTAATCAGTTTTAAAATGGTTCTCTTAGGAGTATAAAATAAATTTTCTTTCTCAGAAAATTGTGTGGCGCCATGTCAAATTTTCTGTGATCAATCTTGTTATTTATAGAAAAAGGATGGGGTCCGAAATTTAATTTCTCAAATTATCTTAGCTCTCTATAAGCTTCACTTATGTTGGCGTGAGAGTACTTAAAATGTTCGTGAATTTTTGTTTTTTCATGACGGTTTTTGTGTCTGAAAGGATAAGTAGTAATAATCAGACAATTACAATACAAGACGAATTTTACGGGTTTCGAGATTTTTTTTGCATGAAGGAAAATATGCGTTAGCGGGTACCCTATATATATAACCTTGATATTAAACGAATTCTCGTACAACCAATTTTTTTCAATTTGTTAAACTCTCTATGAAAGGAATAAAAAAATTTACTATCGTGTACCTAATAGACGGGGGTCTTGGAATAAGCCGGGGGACAAAAAAAATCTTATTAACTTAATAAGCGGGGAGGGGTACGTTTATTAAGTAACTGAGAGTAAAACTAGGCGTCAACAACTACCAAACTTTTTTCGCAAAATTATTTTATTGAAAAAACTAATTAGCTTAGAGATCTTACTTTTCAAACAAAATTGATGAGCACTCGTCGCTTCTTCGTTTGTTGAAAATTGCTAAACGTGTGATTATGGTATCGGCGAGTGCCCGCCAATCACTCGAATCAAACGAACGCGTAGTTTTTCAACTAGAATTGGGATTTCAGCGTTTACGAATTGCTTCACTTTCAACAAATGAAACTTGTGTGGTCGGCAATAGATTGATTTTGTTGAAACTAGAAGAAAAAATATGATCAATAAATTACGATGGCTGCGAGGGGTCAGTTTATTTCCTTTTTTTACAAGAAACTTTCTCTTTTTCTCAAAAAGGAAATGCGAAATAAGACAATCGATCCATTGTTCTAAAAAGAGAAAGGAGAAGTTTTAAAAAAGGAAGGGAGAAATCTAGAAATGAAAGAAAATATGCGAAAGAGAGAGAGAGCACCTCTCTCCTTTTAATAAAACAGAAAGTTAAAAAACAAAACATTATTCACATTTCTCTTTTAAACAAAACTGAATTGCTGTTAGTAGCTTTCAAACACTTTTGTAGTGTCTCGACGCACATTGGCTCATGATTTGAACTGTAACTGTGTTAATGGAAGGTATTCTGAGGAAAATTGTACGTGAAATTCGTGAAGAAGAGATGTCAAATCCAAATGAACCAGGAGAGGAACCCAAACAACCAAAACAAAGGAAAAGAAGAGATGCACGGTTAAGTGGACTGATTAGAAAGATTAACGAGAACGATAAAAACTCGACCAAAGATGAAGGTAGTGTTAAAACTAAAAATATTCATATTAAGTGGAAACGTTTCTGTCCAATTTCGTGCATGTACAAATTTGTTAGAGCGGAAAATGGAGGAGGTGTGCGATTACTGGAAATTCCATTTCTTGATGAAATATCAATAGAATATGTTATGAATGGGACTATTGCCAAATATTTCTCCGAGACAGAAAATGGCAATTGTAATAAATTCCAAGAGACAGTTGAAGAGTGCAGTTTTCAAATAATTTCACCTAAGGGTGACTTGCTTGACACCAAAACAAAACTGTGGGCATACATTCAAATGAATGGGCTTGTAGTATCCAAATCAACTTTCATTTTCAATCAAAATCAGCAGCTGGTTTTGCTTTTGAAGAATTGAACTTTTCGACATGTCCAAACTGTGCGTCATCCGATTTTTTAACAGCAGTTTGGTAATTGCTTAAAATTAAAAATGTAATGACTCTCATTATAAAATATTGACAAACAATACCTCGGCGTTGAATCAGGTTATACCATTTACATCGACCCCAGCCGCACAAGTACCACTGAATGCTTTGGTTACATCTCCTGCATTGAACAGAGAACCTAACGTGGCTACCTGGTCTCCATCTGCAAAAGTACCAGCGAATGCCCTGGCTACATCCACTCCTGCGTCAAATGGAGCATCTAACGAAGGCAACGAAGTGATCATTATTCAAGACGAAGAACTGCAAACAGCGAGAATTCACAGACTTCACGTGGCAAAGGATTTGATTCTATTCTTCAAAAGCACAATGGTATTTATTTTATTTTAATTTTTGGTTTCCATTTTTGTAACTTTTTCTTCAAGTTATGTTAACACCGACAGGATCTAGTTCCAATAAGAATCCTCTCACGTCTTCTCTCCGGCACATTAGACCTTTGTTTAGCAATATGCGATGCATTCGTCTGTATCCAAGGTTTCCACTACTACCTTTGAGCTCTTCTGATATTGCTTGCTTTAGAACCAAATCTTCATCATGTCTATTTTGCAATGGTTTTTTGTATAAACGATTTGATCTAAAAAATCTTTTCTATGTTGACATGCTCGTTTTTACTCTATCTTTAACCCTCAACATTTCAATTATTTCAGCATATATATAACCATCATTGAAATAACCAACGACGACATCCTTTTTTTCATTCAGTAATGCAGCCATGATATATCAGCAAAGCAAAACTGTCCCCTCGAAATATTAATATAAACTGATCAGCATCAGCATATACCACATCCTCAACGAAACTGAACGAAAAATAAGAACAGTTTCTTTTTTTGTTTAAAGCGAAAGGAAATTTATACCAAAGTACTTCTCCTTTCTGTTTTTTAAAATTCGGCTTTCTGTTTTTAAAATTCGACTTTCCGTTTTTAAAATTTGACTTTCTGTTTTTGAAATTAAACTTTCTGTTTTGAAAATTCGACTTTCTGTTTTGAAAATTCACCTTTCTTTTTTTAAACAATAGTTTTATTGTTATAAAAAGAGAAAGTTTCTGTAAAAAAAGGAAATAAACTCACCCCTCTCAGCCGTCGTAATAAATATCAAATGTAGCGCGTTTATGTATCTAGGCAGGTAAAGGGTACGAAATGTACATATTTTTGGACCTTGAAGCCCCATTAAAGGTCAAAAAAATCGGTAAATTTCAGTCACCCTAAGGATTTAAAAAAGGAAAAAAGTTCGACTTTTTGGACATTTCACTGAAAGATTTTGTTTTGTTTTTCACAGTCTTTGTGAGAAAAGGGCAGACATGAAATACAATTAAGAGATGAAGAACAAACAAACAATAACATACCGATTGTCTGCAAGAGTTCGCAATACCGCTGAGGACATCTTCCTGGACCACTCGTTTGCGTATAACGAAGAAATGTTTCTGGCGTTTTCAATAATAGAACTATTACTCTCCCCCAAACCGATTCCCAAAACAAGGGCGAAGACAGCGTCCAGCGCATATCCCATCTTTAAGGGCAAGGATGCCACATTGTAAGTGAGAAGCAATTCTCCATCGCCATTCCGTGGCTTGTATCCAGCAAGCTCACGGGTAGTGTCAATAATCAATTCGACATTGTTCAGCATAAGCAATTCTAGGCAGGTCAAACTTTTATTTTCCAGCTTCTCCTGCTTCCTTATGGCCAGACGAGCAACCAGGCGAAGGTTTTGCAGTACATTCTGAGGCTTCTCTAATCCTTTTCTGTACATCAACTCGCCATATCATATTGGTTTTAAGCCGTTGAAGAATAAACTCATTAAATTTGAGCGACGCAGGTAATGATGTTCTTTTACTGCCAGAAATGATAAGGTCGGAATGGTGTGTGGCCGATTCTACACATTCATTGAAGTTTGTTTTATGTGGGCACGAGCTCAATTGACGCCACAGCTCAGACGTCACAAAAAAACCTAGGCAAAATTTACAAACGCTGTAATCAGACGCAGGTCGTTTCTCATCGTTTTTACCGGGTCTTCTTACGACAAGCAAGAAACCTTCATCACTCTCTAGTACCTAAAAATAAAACTAAACACTTTAATTAAATGTCAAAATTATAAAAAAATTACTTTAACCTAGGGATCCATAAGCAAAAAGGTGAATGCAGATGTACTGCTGACCAGGGTACCTTTCTTTCACCTCCGCGAGTCTCAGGTAGAGTCGCAAAAACATAAATATGTTCCTTGTAGAGTAATTTTGAAAACTTCAGAGAAATACTTTTCATTTAATTCTATCTTAGGGTCTATTTTTGAATCTAAGTAGCACACCCCGTCGGTACGCAAAGGTCGCAACATTTTAGTCCTTGTGAAATTGAATCATATTAAGGTACTGTATAACAAACACCGCATGAAATATGTTCTATGAGAAGGATTAAGCGTTTTGATATGGATTTAGTATAGAAAGAGATTTGTAAGCGAAAGGCATTTTCAGTGTCAATTCACTTAAGTTCCTTTACAATAAATTACAAGATTATCATATGGATTAAAGATTTGATTTGAGTTGATTTATCTGGTTGACTTGTTTTATTTTGTGGTTTTTTGAATTTATTTATGGTTGTGGAATTATCTATGGTTGTGGTGTAAACTAAAGACAAAGACAAAGAATCACTACGACATATGTTCTAAATTCTGTTGTTTTTGATTGTCTGTTACTCCATTCTGGAATTCCGACCCCACGTGTTTGTATTCCAGAAATTTCACATTTAAGGACAACCCACGGTTGTTTTTCGAAATCGTACCCAGTTCCGTAATTCTTCTCGTCCACGTTTCCTAGTTTGCATGCCTGTTTCCGTCGGTATCCTTACCTTACCTTACCGGGAGACATATTGATTTCTAACCATATCAAATTTTTCTACTGAAAATTGAGTTATTTGAGGGTAGCCTAAGTTTGATCCTCAAATTCTGCAATTTGGAAAAATTGTTCATTGCCATTGGAAAAACAGAAATTCAACAAAGCCTACGTTGTTTGTCGAATTGACGTCCCTTTTCCGTGTTTGTACCGGTAAAATTGTGTTGTGTAAGCGAGTGAGCTCGTTGTTTGGCTCTGTGGAGTAGTCTCTAGGATAATTTTTGCTATCAAGTAAGTTCGTGTTGATATTGTTGTTTTGTTAATTAAAATTGTTGTTTTGTTGGTTTGTTTGCATTTGTTAGAGAGAGGAGAAGTTTAGTGAGATCGTTAGTTGAATGCTGTCACTCGAGCGAAGCTTTCGGCCCTGATTCAATAACTTCTCATGACAGTGGGGCAGATTATTCATCTTGAATAAAATTCTCTCCTTTTCCTCAGTCTAACGCCTACATATATTCCTATTTCTAAATTTTTGTTATTTTTGTGTTGGATAGTAGTTGTGTTGTATTATATATCTAAATTTATAAAAGGTTGTAATGTCAATTTGCTTACCGTCCATTTCAAAGTCATTTGAAAAATACATCTTGTCT
Organism: Clytia hemisphaerica; assembly: GCF_902728285.1. Taxonomy (NCBI): domain Eukaryota; kingdom Metazoa; phylum Cnidaria; class Hydrozoa; order Leptothecata; family Clytiidae; genus Clytia; species Clytia hemisphaerica. The sequence continues at coordinate 41,420 of NW_027103259.1, read as the reverse complement.
TTATAAAGCATGTGGTGAAAGGTGGATTTGGTACTGTCTTTCGTATTTAAATGGTGGCCGTAGGAACGGCCGTCCATTCTTTTTCAATCGATTCCCTTTGTTTTAATTGTTTCAACTCAATTCAATCCATGCGTCATGGTGAGCGAGTGTATAATGGGTTTAGCGTTTTTTGGTGGGTGAGAATAATCTTTAATTCTTGATTTTACTTTGTTGTTTTTTCAAAGTCGCATTGTATTTTATACAAAGGAATATCTTTATGAAGTCAACTGTGTTTTTCATAGAGGTCGGGCTTTTTATATGGATTCGGTGCCGCTTTTAGTTAGGGTGGGGTAAAAGGGGAGGGAGGAGCTATCAATTGGGTTTGTTTATATCAATAATTTCTTAAGTGTGTCAATTTAAGTGGTTTAACCCAATTGGGTCCATGGAGATCTAGCTTTTGAATTTTGCTCTTACCAAGTGCTCATGTATATTTTTGTGTCTTCTGTAGACTACACATGGCTTGCTTTGTAAGATTTTGTTCAGTTCTGGGTCCTCCTCTATTATTTTCCAGAATTTTCTCAGAATCCCCTGTAAAGGGTTAAAAGATTGTTGTAGTATTTTGTGATAAATGGTAAGATGTTTTTCTCATTTTTGGTTTGGTGACCAATTTTTTTGTTTCTGTACAGGCAGTTTTTTTTGTGTCAATCCTTTGATTTTTTCGAAGTTTTGGTCAATCAGTTTTGAAAGGTATTCGCGGGAGATGAGGACCGACTTTGCTTAAAATCGCATTGTCTGCCGTTAAAAGTCTATATCTGAGAACTTGTGTATATATAATATTTTGTGTGTTCGGAGTGGTATGAGTCGTGGTGTAGTAAAAATTTGGCGTCTGTTGGTTTAGTGTACAGTTTGCTCTTAAATCTTTTAGAGGTTTCGGTTCCATAAATTGTTGTGTCAAGGAAGTCTATATGATTTTTTGAGTATTCCAATGTAAACTTAATCGTTGGATGGAGAGTGTTTAAGTGGTTTAGGAATCTTTTTAGTTTTGTAAGGGTTCCTTTCCATAGGAGGAAGCTGTCGTCTAAGAATCTTTTGTAGAAGGTAATGTTTCTGGAAAAGTTTGTGTTGAGTATGTTTTTTTCTTCAAATTTTCCCAGAAAAAGGTTTGCACCTGTCTAGGTGCAACCTTGGTTCCCATACTTGTCCCGTGTATTTGTTTGTAAAGTTTTTTTCCAAAACAAAGTGCAAAAATGTCCTAAGTATTCTTTCGTTTGGTGTGAAATTTGGTAAAAGATTTCTGTATTTATTAATGAAAAATATGCAAGATTCACCCCCTTCATTCTGTGGTATATTGGTGTATAGCGACGTTACATCGATTGACACTAGAAAGTTGTAATTTGATGCGTTTTCGGTTAATATTTTTTTAAGAAAATCTTTCGTGTCTTTGATGTGGCTTGTTAGATTTTTTGTTAGAGGTTGGATACATTTTGTTAGAAATTCAGTTATGTTTTCTGTTACTGAATTTATTGAAGAGACAATTGGTCGTCCAGGGATTTTTGGTTTGTGGCTTTTTGGTAATATGTAAAATAGGCTGGTGCGCGGCTGTATTGGGGGTGATAAGAATTTCAGGGTGTTTTCGTTGATATGTTGATGAAGGTAGATGGTTTCTAGAAAGGAGTTTATGTTTGTTTGTAGATCCTTTAGGGGGTTTTCATTTTCTATCAATCCGTAGGTTTTTTCATTCATTAGGTGTGCATTTATTTTCCCTTTGTAATTTTCTTTGTCTAAAATCACAATAGAGCCCCCCTTGTCACCTTTTTTTATTTCAATCTTATCGTTGAGGGATTTTTTCGAAATTATTCACATTTACCTATAAAATGTCTTTTGAAGCCTTTCTTAAAAACTTTTTTGTGTCCGCTTCAGTTTTCCTAAAATATCGTAGAATATTATTGTTTTTTGGTAACGGCGCTGTCCAGTTAGTTTTCCCATAAAGGGAAGGTTTTTGTTTTCGTTTTTGTTGTTTTCCAAAGAAATATTTTGTAGAGATTTTGTTGAAAAATTCTCTTATTCCCGCTTTGATATCTCTTTCGAAGTCTTTCATGTTTGGTGTAGGAACAAAGTTAAGACCTTCGATAAGAACATTCATTTCGACTGTTCGCAGCTTTGTTTTTGAGAGATTAGTTATCAGCGATTTTTTTAGGTGTGGAGTATCTGTTGGGTTGTGTTTTTGGTTTAGTTTGGTATTGTTAATTTGTGTTGTTGGATCAAAGTTTTGTGTAGTGTTTTCGTTTTGTATGGTTGATGGTTCGGGTAAGGGCATTAGGCTATTGGTCAGTTTTATTTTTTTGTTTGCTAGTTTTATATCTTTTCATTCTGTATAGTTTTCTAAACAACTTTTGATATTAATACATGCTATTTATAGAATATTCTAGTTTTTTGGATATCCATTGTTTAGATGGTTTTGTGCTGCCTCGTTATTAATTTGCTCGGCAGTTCCTGGGCTCAATCTTTGTTGAATGATTTCCCTTTCCCTGATGTGGAGAGATCTCACGTTCATGAGATGGTATATCATGATGTCCCTCAGTTTTGTTCTTGCAGTCTCGAAAGTTTCAAGCCATTCTTTAGCCTGGATATGCAGCCCGTAAATTGTTTTCTTGATTTTGATGTTTCTTATGTTTACAGTCTGGTTTACCTAGATCGTCTGCATTCTCATCTGAGGATGATTATGCGGATATTCTGATTGGTTGGTTCAAGCAAATCAGAGATCTGAATGGTGGCGTGCGTATAAGAAATAAACACTTGAAGTAAAAGGAAGAAAAACTAGATAAAGATAATAACCTTTTGCTTTGTACTTAAATGAGGCGAAGAAAATATTTAATATTTAAATATATTTATTAAATACTGCCGTTTATAATTAGAGTATGAGCATTTTTATAGGCTATTTTGAGATTTTTATTTGACAGTTTAACTACCAATATCTTCATTTTTTAATACCCAAGGTCGCAAACTAGAAAATATAGACAAAAAGTGTTAAGCAGCGGTAGTTGTGGAATATATATTTTTTCAGTCCTTCTTGTTCACTCCTTAACCAGGTGGGAAAATTTCAGATAATCATTGATTAAGTTTATTAAAAAATATAGACCTTTTGCTTGTTAGGTTGTTTTTTCTTATTATTGTTTTATTATTGCACTTTAAAATTTAGTAGGGGGAAATTTGTAAAATCGCTCGATTTTTTTAGTCAAAGCACTTGTTATACATTTTTGGAAAGCTAAGGGGTAGGGGAATCAAAATAACTTGGGTGCCAATTTTCTTTCGGACACTTTGGTGTGATTTTCGGACAAATACGACGGTCTCAGGCAGAAATCATAGGGTGAAAAATGAATGAAAATTTTAGCTTGAGAAAACGGAGACCTGTTGTATATTTTTGGAAAGCTCTCAAAAAATTAAGATTAGTGATATATTGCGAGTATAGGTGATTTCAGTACCTAACTCGAGATATTGAGCTTCCGAAAGCGCAAAAACTGGACAAAACAGCTGTTTCTGGCTGAAAAACACTGTTTTTAAGGATTAATATCTCGAGTTAGGTAAAGAAATCACCTATACTCGCAATATATCACTAATCTTAATTTCTTAATCTCCATTTCGCGTCAATTTTGCTTTGAGTCTGACATACGACCGGTGAAAAAATTTGGCGTTTGTGATTATCGCCATAGTATATATTGTGGTATAGCAATGAAATTCAGTGTGTTTATAATGAAAAAAGGATTCTAAGATATTAAACTACTGTAAATCATCATTGTTATCATGTTCTAATAGGCCTTCTAGTCAATAACACACATAGGATTTTTAATTTAACTAGAGTCGTTGCAATAAACAGACTGTACCCTTATAATCATAAAGGTTGGTGAGTCCAGTCAGAACACAGATTTGATCTGCAGCGTCATGCTTCACCTTTTCTCAATAGTTTAATTAAATAAGAAATAGTAAACTTTAATTGATTTTTTTTTCCTTTTTAGATGAAACTATAAACATATTGGCACGTTAGCTTAAAGTAAAGCGCCTAAGGGAGATCCGGGTTCAATCCCCGGACGTGGCAGGTTTTCAACTATCAGACGACTCCGAAGATGGCTCAACCAATATCAAAAGTGTAAGGAATTTTCTTATAAAGTCTTTAAAGTACATTAAGACACCTGTATAAATAGAGTATTTTTTTAAGAGATAAATTTCTATCCTTTTGTCATTCTCGAAATCTTAATGATTTTTGGAGTGGCTTAAGGAGTTAAAAATTATTTACAATATGAATTTTCCTTGCCTAAATGCTAGGAAAAAATTATACTGAAAATCTTTGGAACACGTAAAATATTTCTCCTATTGTACTCACTACTTATCAATAACAAATATTAAGAAAAATTTATGAACAACTTTCTGTTTCAAATACCTCAAGCAAATTGTAAAAATTTGTCTGCGGTACAAAATAATAGAAAGTTTCTCTTGGAAATAAATTATCATAACATAAATAATAATAATCAAAATTAATACTACTATTACTATTGCTTTACACCTAACTGGTAAAACTATAAATCTCACTTGGAATAAATTAATTTATATTTTGAAATGATATCAATAAAGGACTGAAATTGAATATATGAATGAATCTGGATCAATAAATATGTTAAAAATAAATAGTTGACTCCTAATTTCATGAAAGGTAAACTAATTAAAGAAAAACTCTGGTAATCTGAAGAATTACACATTTAAAAAACAAAGCTGCCTACAAAGATCCCATCCAGATAAAAATATAATTAGACTTAACGAAACTTAAGGTCTTAGACTGATAAATTAATTATTTTTCACAACTTCTAGAACAAAACTTTTTCAAGAATCAACCCTATAAGAGTTTTTTAAAAAGCTATAAATAAATCTAAAATTAATTTTACTCTAAAATTAAAAATATAGTTTAAAAAACACTTTGCGGTGTTCAGTACTACTCTGTCTCATCTGCCTCATCTTCAAAATCTGACAGATCTGGTTGACTTGGGTGCTGTGGACAATTTTTATTTCCTTTGTTATGTCCATATTGAACACTTAAGTTTTGAAGAAACCTCATGCACTATGCTCTCGGGAAAGTGTAATTGCTTGAGCCTCATTCTTCTCATCACTGTCGCGAACCTATTTGCATCAAGATTTGTACTGTTTAATTCCAAAGTCTTTACTCTTTTATTTAGATGTTCACTTCCATTACAATTAAAGCAACCATAACCAAATCCAATCACTGCCCAGAACTTCATAATCTTACAAATATGCTCCCTCAAAATGTGAAGATATGGTTTCTTTCCAGATGCCTGACTCCTTGCAAATCTTTTAAATGTGGAAAAAAAATTATCAACTTTTTGTTGGAAGCAATTGATTCTGTCCCAATTAACAGTTGTGGACCTAATATCCAAAGCTATATCCCTAAACATGCGGTAAAGTGATATCACTTCTCTCATCTTTGCAAAACTTTTTTGACCGACACTCTCTCCTTCTTTCAAAAAGTAGCAAATGAACTTTTCGATGTTGATCTCTAACTGCTTACAATCTTCCCCAATCATTTTGAGCTTGGCTGAACCATCATAATGTTTCTTCTTACTGAACAAAAATAAAAAATTTAATTAAATATTAAATATTAAATATTAATTTATTATCATATCAATATTAAAACTTGATAAATGCTTGCCATGCTACTTTTACCAGTGTAAAACTAAAAGACTAACATACGTAGACAAGAGACATAAGATTTACCTCTTAAAGTATGCGTCAATTTGAAATGCTAGGTAGTGACAATCAATATGACGTAATGCGTTAGAGATGACTTCCTCTTGCTTTCGCAATTATCAGAGCACCAGTCATTCAAAGTAAACGCTATTTCATTAACTGTTTTATCAGCATCTGCTGCTGCAGCCACTGCAGTTGCCCTTTTGCTTGCAGAATTTTCTAAGCTCTTTATGAGCAATCTTTTCACACCAGCAAGACTAAACCCAAAAAACTTAGGTCCAGGCCAATGTTTGGCAGTGTCCACTTCTAATGCCTCAATTATTTTATTTGAAACCCGAGTTGGTGAAAGTCCAGAAGTGCTTTTCTCAGCTATTTGAGAAAAAGTAGTGTCTTGAAGTAGTTTAAATGCTTCTGTTTTATAGAGGGGAACACCCAAAGCACTTTTCTCGATAGAGCAGATTACTTTATAGATATTGTCTTTTCCTCTTAAAATACGAGCAGCTACATAACCCTCATGAATGACAGAACCATCCTTATTAACCCAGTTACTATTATTCTTGAAATAACTGTACACCATTTCATTAAATTATTGATAATATTTCTTTATCCAAAATTGCCTTAAGAATTTCCTTCTAACAGTTCTAGTTCTATTGAATTATCACATAATACATTAAGTACATTTTCGTGATTTTAAACATAAAGGATAAAATAAAATAAAAAGTTAAAAACATTAGCGCAAGATGTTCTAAGACGCTGGTAAATGGAAAGCACAAAAGTAGGTGTAGACTCAAATATCAAAGTGTAAGAGTGAGCTGGGACTAGACGATTACATGCCAAGCTAAGTAGAAAATTGTAGGAATCATAGGAAAAATATTTTAATTTGGAAATTAAAAACTATTAAAATAAATATTTTCATATCAAAATGTAAGATAAAAATATTAGGTTGCAGTATTAAAATTATCCATGTCGATGATTCCACGATGGTGTCGAGGCCAGCAGTGCTAAGTAAAAAAGAAAACACGGCACAAAAATTGTTCCAACAGAAGAAAAAGCATGGGGACACAAGACATGAAGAGTAAAATCGTGACCTACTTTCACAAGAAATTTGTTAAAGTGTTTGAAAATCGAATCTTATACCATTTAGATGTCATTCATGATGACACTCATGCTCAATGTGTTTTTACAATTAGATTACATATTCTGTCCAATTCCTGATATTTTGTAGTTCAAAATCATTTGACTTGTATCAAAATTTGAGGTATGTGGTCCAAAGATAATCCTAATCTTATAATCATATTTTGGATCACATTTTAACTAAATCAATTGGTCAATTAAATTTGAACTAGTCCTTAACCACGCTTAGATTAGCTACCAATTGTGAGATGAAGGGTGTAAAAATTGTTATAAGTAAGTAAGTAAGTATATTCATCTGGTGGCTGTCGGCGGAGCCGGGAGTGAGGGAGTCTATCCCCTTTTCTATTTGCGCTAGACCTGGGAGATCGAAATTGTTATAAATAGTTTTATTTGATTCCAGAATCATTTTCTTCTTCGTTTTCTGATTCGGAAAAGTCATCCAACTTTGGTTGATCAGGATGAAGCCGACAATTTTTATTTTTCTTATTTTGACCTGGCTCCTTACATTTTGAGCATATTACAGTACTCGAACTTGAAAAAAATACATTCTTCTGGATAATAATTTTTTTTAATCTTAGAAGTCTTGTGATTGTTAGAAATCTCTCATGGTCTAGGTTTGTGCTGTCCATTTCTAGTGTTTTAATTACTTTATTTAGATGTTCTCCAGCATTGCATGTAAAATATCCATACCCCCAACCAAGTTTCTCTCCGTAAATTTCATTATATCGCTGACGTGTTCCCGCAAGATGTGCAAGTATGGCTTCTTTTCTGTACACTTTCCCAGTGAATACTTTTTGAATTCAGTAAAAAAAATTTCTGCCCGCTCTTCAAATGTGTCTACTCTTTCTTTGATGTACTTTTTCGATCTCTTTTTCTTTTCTCAAATTGCTTGCAGTCTCTACCAATCATTTTGAGGGTTGAACTACCATCATAATGCTTCTTTTTACTAAAATGAATAGTAAAAAATCTCCCTAACTTTGCTTATTGGACAATAAAGTAAAAGGTTACTGCTAAATGCTTAATTTAAATAAATTTGACTACTGTTTCTTACTATCTCATACTGTATCTCCATTTCACTTCAAAGTAAAAGCATCTTGGCATCACAAACATTGCTACAACATAAATTAGCCAATTGGAATAAAGAAATCAAGGGTTAAAAAAGGTTGAAAAGAATCGATACTTACTGTTTAAAGTACGACTCTATTTGAAGACTTAGAAAATGGCATCCTATATTCCGTAGAGCATCAGGTATGGTTTCCTCTTGCTTTCTGTCAGTGACCAAATCAATCATGTACTTCCACAGGTATCGATGATGAGCAAGTATAAGATGTAAAGCACATGGTACAATGAGCATCATTTCGACACAATCTAGGAGAGGTTTGGTCTAAAATGAAAGCAGTTATGAAATAAACTGTACTAAGAGCATTGATATTTCATTGAAAATTTCAGAATAAAGCACCAAACCTAAACAAGAAAATAAAATCCTAACTACACTTTGACCATAATGGCTTTTTTGAAACTCTGTAAACTGTTTTGTTGAATGATCTAGATTCGACCCAAGGACATACATTGCTTGTTCACCTTAAAATTTAGAGATATAATCATAATCAACATCTAAGCGTTATTGATATTTTGACAAAGGTTTTTTGCAAATTTGCAAAATTAAAATTTTTTTTTTAATATAAGGATGAGCGAGGATCAGTTTATGAAAATCAGAGGATTTTGACACAATTTCTATAGTACCTAAAACTCATACCCCCTTTATAACGACAAATTTTTCTCGCTTAACGTAAGAATTAAACCTGTGAATACGATATCTGCAATTGTTTGTTGTGGGTTTTTTCTTTTTTTTCTTTCTTCTTCCAATCTTTTTTTCTTTTCTTCCTCGCTTTCGTCATCTTTTGGTTTAGGTTTATTTTTGTCCCAGTCGTTGATGTGTGCATTTTACAATAAAAACATCCATAAATGCTTGTACAGGAGCACTTTCCTAAAACTTCCTTGACAAAACAGAGATCAACACACAAAAAAGGTATAACATTATATTTTTCATTATTGATTGTAAATCCATTCAGAAAAATATCCTTAACTTCTGAATAATGACTTTTGGTATGGATATCAACGTTCTCTCTTGACTCTGAGCCACGGAGTAACGAGACAAGAAACTGCCCATAAGGAGAATGAAGCATTTAAGAGTTATTCAAAAATGAAAAGGATATTTGTTTGGTTTGAAATTTACACGCTACTCTGAAATTGTCACCAGTGAGTCGAATAAAAAGAGTTTTGAGAGTAGGATCGAAATGACCATAAAGTGAGCTATTGAGTTCTTTTAATGCTCTAAAGAAACCGTCCTGCATTTCGGTATTGAAAACTATTGTATCGGCCCAACATTTGTTTTTCAAAACAATTCCAAATGTACTTTTCATGTAACAACCACAAGACAAACATTCATCATCTGAACAATTGCAAAAATATCGGATTACTGTTCCTAAATCTAAATTCTTAATGTAGTTTTGAACAATGTCGTAAGATGGCAATTCAACATTCTGAAGCTTCAAAATCTCTTTGATATTTTTGTATCCTCTTTGTGAAAGATCTGATCTACTTAGTATTAATCCAGCAGCTACTTTTACACCAATTTTATTAGCAGGAGGAGATTTTAAAAGCTTTTTGCTCAGTGTTCGTTTAAAGTCATCATTCTCTTCAATGGATTCTTCAATAAGATCAGCATGTTCTTCTATCAAGAATGAAACATAACCTAGTAGGTATGATAAAGATGGAGAGAATGTAAAGTTGTTTACAAAAAAATACCACGAACATTAATGGGCCACTTAAGTAATACCGTAAAAGGTTCCCTAACGTAATACGGTAATACAGATATAATTAGTCGCATAAAGCTCAATCAGGCTACGCGCATCAATTTTTTATTACGACAAGTCACTGCTTTCTTGGATAATTCTTCTGTAGGCCCTGCGTTACGGTGTCTGATATTTGCTATGGCTTTAAGCGGTTTGTCTGACTATTTATTTTTCTCGATGATTTCTGGATTGCTCAAAGCCTTGAATGTTTCGTTCCGATAAAAAGCAAAAAATTCCTGTCCCTACAAAACCAACTTGCTCTAGAATCAATTTGACTGTTTTTTAGAAATATTTTCTGAGCGAACTGTTTGATTTCCACCCTCACAAATAAATATTAATTTTTAATTTGTTAATTTGTAATCATTGGTGGTGAAATTGAACTTCTTTCTCCTCTTCACTTTTCTTGCGTTTATTTCTTTGTCTTTCTCCTTTGGTAGATTATGATCTCAATATTTCGACTACGTCTTTTCGATCTAACCCGAAAAACTTTGTTCCTGACCATCTTTTACTGGTTTGCACCTTAAGGATTTTCAAAATTTCATTTGCAATATTGTTGGCTTCAAAGAAGATGCATTTGCTTTAGAAGACGAGGAAACAACTGCATTACTGTCAATTTTAAAGGCATATGCTTTATAAAAAGGCTGTCCAAGATTAGTTTTCTCGATAAATAAATCGATTTTAAAAACACTTTCTTCTCCTCTCACTATTCTTGAGGCAGAGTATCCATTAAATAATGGGAGACCATCTTTCATGCTCCACGATCAGACACAGGTCTCATCGTTTTTACCGGGTCTTCTTACCACAAGCAAGAAACCTTCATCACTCTCTAGTACTTAAAAATAAAAATAAACATTTTAATTAAATGTCAAAATTATAAACAAATGACTTTAACCCGGGGATCCTTAAGCAAAAAGGTGGATGTCGATGTACTGCTGGCCAGGGTACCTCTCTTTCACCTCCATGAGTCTCAGGTAGAGTCGCAAAAACACAAAAATATAAATATGTTCCTTGTAGAGTAATTTTGAAAACTTCAGAGAAATACTTTTCATTTAATTCTAGCTTAGGGTCTATTTTTGAATCTAAGTAGCACACCCCGTCGGTACGCAAAGGTCGCAACATTTTAGTCCTTGTGAAATTGAATCAAGTTAAGGTATTGTATAACAAACACTGCATGAAATATGTTTCTGACGGTGTAAAAGATTCTTAATTACATCATTACCATCACCAACAGAACATAGTTATTATCTTTTACGAGATTTTGTACTGATTATGACGTCACATTTTTTATGTACTTAGGGAAATCAGTTTGTGATAAAAACCGTATTTTGGAAATAGGAAAATTTGATCTGTAATTTATGAAGCTCTATGAGAAGGATTAAGCGTTTTGATATGGATTTATTATAGAAAGAGATTTGTAAGCGAAAGGCTTTTTCAGTGTCAATTCACTTAAGTTCCTTTACAGTAAATTACAAGATTATCATATGGATTAAAGATTTGATTTATCTGGTTGACTTGTTTTATTTTGTGGTTTTTTGAATTTATTTATGGTTGTGGTGTAAACTAAAGACAAAGACAAAGATAAAGAAAGGGCAAAGACAAAGACTAAAAATCACTACGACATATGTTCTAAATTCTGTTGTTTTTGATTGTCTGTTACTCCAGTCTGGAATTCCGACCCCACGTGTTCGTATTCCAGAAAATTCACATTTAGGACAACCCACGGTTGTTTCTCGAAATCGTACCCAGTTCCATAATTGTTCCGGAATCTCGACCACGTTTCCTAGTTTGCACGCCTGTTTCCGTCCGTATCCTTACCTTACCTTACCTTACCGGGAGACTCCATATTGATTTATATCCATATCGAATTTTTCTACTGAAAATTTAGTTATTTGAGGGTAGCCTAAGTTTGATCCTCAAATTCTGCAATTTGGAAAAATTGTTCATTGCCATCGGAAAAACAGAAATTCAACAAAGCCTACGTAGTTTGTCGAATTGACACCCCTTTTCCGTGTTTGTACCGGTAAAATTGTGTTGTGTAAAAGAGTGAGCTCGTTGTTTGGCTCAAAGGAGAAATCTCTAGGATCATTTTTGCGATCAAGTAAGTTATTGTCGCAAAAGTTTTCTGTTTTTATGTCGATATTGTAACTAATATATTATTGTTTTGTTAATTAAAATTGTTGTTTTGTTGGTTTGTTTGTTTTACAAAATATCTTTTTTAAATATAATCCTCCTTGAGAACTTCCTCGCACTCTCCATTTGTAATCGCTCTGCAGCATTGCTCGATTTCTCTCGTTTGCTTTACTTCTCCATTATTTTACTTGGTCTCTTTCCATTATTGTTAAATCGTCTGTGATGCTCATGTTGGCGTACTTTTCGTACTGCTTCAATTCCCTTAAGTTTCTCATAAATTTGTATTTTACATGCCCGCCATTAAATACAACTTTGATTGGTCGTGTACGATTTGATCCTTTACCAATACGGGAGACGTAAGTTGGCTCTGTGTTTATTTTAACGTCGTTTAGGAGTTCGTTTACGAAATCATTTTCATCTCTATTGCCATTCTCTTCCACTGCATGGATGATGATGTTAGCTTCCCTTGATTGTTTCTCTGTCCTTCCATTTGTTCTTCGACCTTTTCGCTGCGAAGTATTTGTTTCATGCTGGATATATTTAACTCGTCATTGGTTTTCGTGATTTCGGCAAAACTTTTCTTTGAATTTGTTTTCGTTTTGTTATCTGTAGGTTTCACATTCATTGTATCTTCAAGTTTAGTGGTAAGTTTAGTTTCCAGCGCTAAAAATTGAGCTTGAATTGTATCGGCAACATGGTTCCTTTCTTTAACGTATCCCTGACATCTAGCTTGTAATTCTTTAACCGCAACATTCAACTTCCTTTCATTCTCGTTTTTTACCTTGATAATATTTTCTTTACGGCTATGTGTGCAGCTTTTGATTTTCTCTGATTGGTCCAAGATTTTTCGGTGTAGCTCTTGATCGATGGAACAGCAATTTATGCATTGGTATTTTCGATAGGCTTTATTCAGGAACATTTGTATTTGGTAAGATGGTAGTCCTGTGCATGCATAATGCAGTGTTCGTTGACATTTATGACATTCTAATCTCATTTTGTCGTCATCTTTTATGCAATTTTGTTCTGTACATCGATTTGCAACATTTTCGATTTCATCTCTTGCTGAAATTCTGCTAGGCGATACCGTTTTTTGTTGAAATATGGTCGTTTTTTTCATGTTTTTGTATTTTATTAAAAATTCTCCAAAAAAAAAAAACGAAGAGCGCGACTGATCTGTTCTGACGTCAAATTTATTTGACTAAGGCTTAAAGACTTAAAAACATGCTTCTTTTTTTAAGAAATTACATCAAAATGCTCAAAAAATGCTGAAAATAAGAACATTTTAAGAACATTTTTAGGCTTCAAATCCAAAAAACTAAGAACATCCAAAGGCTTCGAAAACTGTTGACGTTCTTATGAAAAAAAACGTGTAATGGTTTTTAGAAATACGTATTTCATTCTTCGTTGAAATGTTTTTTGAAAGCATCCTATGCTTATAAAAGTTTTACAATGCATCTATTTTTTTTGTTCACAGGTGAAGCAAAAACGGTATTTGTCAATCTAAAAAAACGATACAGCAAAAGAAAAAACGAGTTGAGAAGAGCAACGCATTCCGGAGCAAGCAGAGACCAAGTTGCCAAGTATGAAAATGAGCTTAACAAATACAGATTCCTTTTTTGGATCGACCCTTACCTCAAAAAAAAGAAAAGGACACGAACGAATTTGAAGCTACCCAGTACTGACACTGATGAAACAGAGAGTCCGAGTGAAAGTAGTGACGGCGAACTATCGGAAGGTATCGTTAATATGGACCGAAAAGAGCATCCGCCTCCGTCACTCCCATCAGGACCGGTTAGAGATAATCATTTTGAGGAGCTTGTCTCGGAAACCCAACGAGTTGAGCAGCAACGAGTAGAAGCCTTCAGTTTTAATTGCATCAATGAAAATCTAGAAAGTTTAGGAGATAGGTCTTGCGATTCGGAACTTGAATCTATGCGTAAAGCAGAACGCAGAAAGCAAAAGCTTTAAAAATCTCCGACCGAAACAAAAGAATCCACTAAACCCAAAAGAAAAGCTCCGAAGGATGACGTAAGAACTGATCCAAAGAAAAGCAAATCCAGCAAATATACCTCTATCGGTGGGTGCTCAAAGAAGAGTGGAAAGGAACCGCCAAAGAAAGAAGACCCTTGCACAGATGTATTAAAATCAATAAACACAAGACTCAAAAACAAAGAAATCCGAGATGAAAACAAAGAGAAAAAATCAGCGCTTTCTAGTAGTGTAGCTCGTTCGGAAACAGAAAAAGATGTTTTGGGTAAGATGGTATCGCTCACAATGAAAAAGTTAGGTCGACAACAGAAAATTCAATTCAAACATGATGTAAATAACTTAATATTCCGGTATGAAATGTCGACAGTCCTAAAAGTAACTCCCGTCTCAAACTGCTCTACCCCTCGAAACGATGGTCTCTCAGGAGTTGCCCAAGAGCAAACCAAATTTCACTCACGCCAGACAAACACACTCGGGAACGCTAGTTCATCCAACGCGCAAGAGCAAAATCAATATATTTCCCGCTCAACACAATCTGCTCAACAGACAGCCCCGCAAAGCACTTTTCAAAGTCGTGATCCCTCAATATTGCAAGAGCAAAACAGAGTTAACTCTCGATCGACACCCTTGGCACAATTTTTAAGCCCGCTGTCCGATACCCTTCGCAACCGTGAATCATCAAACATGCAAGAACAAAACCAAGGTCATTTCCCTAATCCAAATATGGCATCGAACAGCTCTGGAAGTCAGTTTGACAGTTCTACTGGAAGCCAGTTTGACTCATTGATATACTATTAACAACAAACAAAAATGATAAAGATATAATTCTTGTGTTGAATTTGAAAATTCTTGAGTTGTTCAAAAGAAAACATATGCGAAGTTACATGTTAATACATAAAACGAAAAAATATAATATTTCCCTAATCTGTTTCCTCCTCGGTTTCACTCTCAATTTCCACTCGACCATCGTGTCTTATATAATCAAGTTGCCAATCCAAAGATCCTCTCTCACTATTCACAAAGTCTTTCAGCGAATTACGTAACTCGATGGCAGAAATTTTCCTCCTAGATCCTTTCTTCGGTTTTATTGGTAGCATTCCTCCGTCTCCTTGAACACGTGATCGCCACTCACCCTCTTTTATTTGACCATCAAAAGTCTCAATGTCAATAGATCCGTACGGCACATACAAAGAGTTCTCGGTTTGTCTTAGATAATTATGTAAACAGATCGCAGATAAGACAAATCTTACGGTATTATCAGTTGACGCTTTTATCGGTCTACTGAAAATCCGCCAACGTGCACGTAGGATCCCAAAAGCATTTTCGATGACCCTTCTTACCCTACCCAGTGGGCACACAAAGTCTTGAGGACGTCCTTGCGCCGTGCAAATCAGGTCCGCCCGTCCGCATATCGTCCCTGTCCAAATAGGACGTCCTTAGGACGCCCTTTTTAGACCTGCTTTTGAGAGGACGTCTTCAAGACGACGCGCGGACGTCTTTCAGCTTAGACGACCCCCAGAGTCCAGAGTCCGATTGAAAAAAAGACGGGGGTTGCATATATGATTTATAGAAAGTTTTTTGTCAATGTTCTATCGACAGAATTCACAATCAAACTGTTTTTCATTTTTAATGTTTTAAATTTGCGAAATAATATCCTTTTTATTGATATATTTTCAAAAAATCTCTTTCAATCTTGAAATATATTGGTTATTTTTACCCCCGGTTCAATCTCATTTTTTGTAAAAAGTGCGCGAAGCTTTTCCGACATCACTCCCGCGGCAAAGGAGTTCTTCGAAGACGACAAGAAAGACAAGAAAGACGAATTTTTTTTACTAGTAATATTTTTCAACAACAAAGGACATCACAACTTCAAAGGACATCATTCAAATTTTCATCAGAGTTCATCCGTTGTGGCTTGTACAGCTTACAATTTTTTCATCACAAAAGGTCAGTTTTTATTTCTCTCTGTGTTCTACAAGAGATAACCTAATTTATATTTTGCAATAAACAACAAGAAGAGGAAGGGAAATCACAGAATAATGGATATAAAGACAGAGCAGAAGTCCTTCCTTGGTTTTTCTTCTGATTATAATGGCTATATCGCTTTGTGAGGTGGTGCTCTTGCAATGATACCATAAATTTCAAGGAGATACCACAGGCTGAAAGTTTAATGAACTAGTGTTTAGTCAGTAGCACCCCCTTTATATATGATTCTCCAGGTCACCTGGTGGGAGGAAGGAGACTCTCTCAATGCTGTGATGACTTTTGTTGGATCCTGTCTCGGGAAACACTTTTCTATCAGCTACCCTCTTATATTCCATCTCCTAGCTAGCTAGTCAGGCTCAAAATTTTTGGTTGGTTGTACCATCAGACCCTCGGCCTCGCACTCGATAGGATCGATAATCGGAACGGATCGATAAGGGATTGATTGATTCTTTATCGATCCCGATAGGAGATCGATAGAAGATTCAGCTGTAAAAAGTATTGAGTATCAATCCTTATTGTTGATCCTTTATCGATATATATTTTCATCGATTACGATCGATCGCTCATCGATTATATAATTGATCTTTCATCGATTACCAATCGATCTTTCATCGATTACCAAACGATCTTTAATCAATCATACATCGATTACGTATCAATCATAGATTGATCTAGCATCAATCGGTAATCGATTATGTATCGAGCATTTATTGAGAAGTGCGCTATGAAAAAACCAGCCTTAGATTTAGACGGGGGGGGGTCAATTTAATTACAAACAAACCATCAAATAAAACTTTCTTGTGCTGAAACATTAAAATATCATCTATTTTCATATTTATTAAATGAAATTTGAATCTTTTTTTACATAATTTGGTATTTCTAAAGCATTTCCTCTTGCCGCAACGAGTCATTTAGTTTTTTATTAACTCCCAGTTTTTGGATCGATTCAAATTCCCGGGCAATCTGAATAAAGCTGTGGCGATGTAAACAAATGATATCATTGGTCGAGAAATGAAAAGAACAATAGTTCAATCGAAGTGAGCGGGAGCGTGCTGTAACACTCGGGAGCCGTGGTCATACGTCATGTATTTTTTTCGTGTTTTGATTAAAGTGAACTTAAGTAAGATTGACCACTTATCAATGTTTTCATTTTCGAGCCGAAATTTTCTGTAGAAAGGGAAAAATGACTTCGTTGGAATGTCCTGTGAAACTGTTGTGATAGGTAATCGATAGTGAGAAAGATCGATATATATTAGAGCTCCATCTTTAGAAAGAATTGATTGGATCGATGACGGATCTATAGGAGATCGATAACGAATCAAAGGTTTAAAAAGTCTTGAGTATCGATCCTCCCTTGATCTCCTATCAGGATTGATTCCTTATCGATCCGTCATCGATCCGTTCTGATTATCGATCCTATCGAGTGCGAGGGTCTGGGTTGTACAACCCACAACAACATTATTAGGCCGGGCCACAAATAACTTGTTTTAGCATCGTCACACTCACATTTTATTTATCTAAAAAATCTGACTCTTTTCCAGTTGGAAAATCTGTCGGATTGTTAGCAATATTTTTCAAGGATGCTTGCAGATTTAGCGCTTGGTTTTATCACCATTAAAAAGATTTCAATTTGCAATTTTTCAAGGATTTTTAGCATTTAAAAAGTGCTCAGCGGCCCAGCGGTGTTGTCCGGTGGTATTTTAGGTAAGATTGAAAACGCCGTACAAAATTCCATTGTATATAGGGGAGAAACAGCAAGCAACCCAATTGACTACCTCCATACATGGTGGTAATTTCCATGTACACGTTTGAAAGGTGCGTGGTCAAAATAGCTTAGACTAAATCCACCGTACACCCACCGGACACCACAGCGCAATGTACGGAGGTGTCCAGGATTGTGGTGGGTGTGTAGGGTGGCTCCAGTCAACTTATTTTGACCACCGTACACAGAATTCTATCACCATACATTGTATGGCGGGTAGTCGATTCCAGACAGTACTAATCGAACCTTCAATCGTGATCAAAGTAATCAATGATATACCAATAACGCTATTTTTGCGGTCAATTAGCTAATCAAAAAGATATGGCCACCAAGCCGCCAAAAATCAATTCTACTTTTTTCCAAGGAACATTTTATCAAAAAAGCCTTTAAAGAAAGGGGTTTGAATTATTAGGATTTGAGAGGGTAGCTGTATAGAAAAATGAGGTCAAGTATTTTTTTTATTTTTGCATTTATTTTCTTTTTTGGACAAATCTATTTTCATCTTCCCACGCAAGGATTTTGAGAATTCCCGGAAAAGTTCCAAAAATATTTGTTGCGGTTTCTCAAATTTTCACAGATTTGGTAAAAAACATGTAAAAATAAAAAAAAAGTTTCTACAAAAATTGTTTCTCTTACATACCGTAATTTTTCTAATTTAACATGCACGGAAAAATCATAATTGATTTTACTTTAATTATTATTAACGCATGGCTGTAATTCCAAGCAATTAAAAATTGTCTTCTTACTATTATGCTTAGTCAAGCCTTAGGTATAAAAACTTAAAGTTTGTCCGGGATAAGTGTGCACTCTTTTTTCTTCTGTCTGTAACTTTTCAAGGAACTTTTCAATTGTAATAAATTTGGTACCGTTGGAAATCGAAAGCACAATATTTGGCATTAGTTGGCCCAGCAGCGCAGCGTAGTGGGCCTTTCATCTGCGCAGTGCCCGTACGTTTGTTAGTTACGCAAAGCAATTAGGCGGTGTTCCGCGAGAATGTACATTTTCCAGGCTATTTGACTCAACTCAGCGCTAAAATGTAGAGGGATCGTCATAGCGTTATAATGTAGAGGGATCGACAGGGATCGTCATAGTCAATGTTGTCTGTCGGCTAGCGTACAATTACCTATCCTCTAGCAAAGCCGAGCAAAGCCATATGTTGACATATGGCTAAAGACCATATCTTGTTATTGTCTGTATTTCGTATAGTCTACCACCTACATAGACTATCTTCAACTCAACGTGGAGCGTTCAACGTGATCTCTTTTTCTCTCAAAGACTGAGAAGTGAAGAGTCCAAGAAGTAAAGAAGATAAATAAAGATTTTACTGTCACTGACTGCTGCTGCCATTCATAAAGGTAAATTTCTATTGTGTGCTCCAGTAGTATCATAAGAATATTGGCCTTTTGCAACAAGAAACTCTGGGAAATACAAAAAATCTGCAAGGTTTAATTATCAAATTAAGGGCTAGGTAGGAGGGTAAGAATCAGGCAATTAATTCCACTTGTACAAAAAATGCAGCGCAGGTCACTATTGGGTCGTTTGGCTTCTGCTTTTATTTTGAAAACAGGTATTCTATCGATTATGCCGTCGGTCGGTCGGTCGTTCGGTCAATACTCGAAACCAGTACCAGACGATCTCAATCGAACGGAACCAATGATCGAACCAGATTGAATGCAATCGAACGATTAAAATTGATTGGCCCTTTGCAATCTGCGAACTACAAAAAATCTGCAAGGTTAATTCTCAAATTAAGGGTGTTAGGTAGAACTTGTCGAACCAATCGAACCATCAAACTAATCGAACTTCATCGAACAATTAAAGTTTGATTAAAAATATTAATCGAACTTTCCATGGGCAGTCGTGCGTACTAAATATTCGGCTCGGTAAACTAAATATCTGGGAGAGCAAAATATCTGGGACTTGGCTAGATGGCAGCTTTACAAAGGTCCAAGAAGTGGCGATACCAGACTAATCGTACTTCAATTTTGGGTAAAATTGTGAGTGTTCGATTAAGTTTGATTAATCTTTTTAATTGAACTTTAATCGTGCAATTGGTTCGACAAGTTCGATTGATCGGGTCTGGATCAAATGCAAGCGAACAATCAAAACTCCATTGTTGAACGCAATCGAATCTCAATCGAATATTAGGCCGATGGAATTTAATGTTATGTATAAAATTTTGGTGCAATTGGTTCGACAAGTTCGATTGATCGGGTCTGGATCAAATGCAAGCGAACAATTAAAACTCCATTGTTGAACGCAATCGAATCTCAATCGAATATTAGGCCGATGGAATTTAATGTTATGTATAAAATTTTTGTGAATTTCAATTTTATTTTTGTTTTATTTTTACAAAAAAAATGTCGGCGAATCCGGAAACCAGAAAATAAAATAGTAATTGCCTCACGTCGATGAAGATTTTTGCTGACTTTACTTAGTTGTTTGCCCAAATAAGTTCTCGCCAAAAAATGTTTCCTTAAAGGTATTACTCCAGGTCATGCCTAATGATTGTACTTTTGTTAATAAGAATCATATTTGTTTTTCTTTTTGTACAGTTTTGGACCATCTATCATCCATATACATCAAGACTGTTATCGTACATCATATCCAGACTGATTGGTTCCCACTGATTGATTGATACCCAATCTTAAGGTGAGTTTGAATTTGATTTTCTTCAGGATTCATCATTAAAAGGCTTGGTAACCTTATGACTTAAGTGAAAAATCAAGTTGTGTATTACCATTTACTGCAAAATCTTTGTGAGGTTGGGGGACAGCGTGGTAAAGAGAAGGCCATTGTTGGTTATAGTCTAGAGAAAGATTGTTTTTTGATTCGTAATTTTTTGTCCTTTTTGTTTGAAACTTTTAAGTTAGCGGCCCTGGAAATGAGATTTTCACTTGTATTTGTAAAACATCATGATCAGATTTCATATCGGGTTCTTTATGTTGTGCGAAAAAATTGTGACCTATAAATGCTTGCACGCCTCAATTTCAACAAAAAGCAAGTGTCTTCCTAACGGGTGGACATAATTATGAAAGTCTTTCAGAACTTGGAACAAGCTTAGGCTGCACCTGAGCTTTACGATTTATGAACATGATGGTAGTATACTCCAGTTGAACGCGACTGTTTGGGTAATTTCGTTTTTGTTTTTATTTTTCAGGGTTCATCAAGTCCACATCATTCAGTGTATAGCTACTTTGGTCAATCTGGATTTACATTGGATTCACTTGGCTCACCAGAATACACTTGGAATACTTTGTTTTACCCAGTTTATTTGGTTTTACACGGCTCAATTGATACTACTCGGCTCACTTGATATTACTCGGCTAACTTGATAATACTCGGCTCACTTGATATTACTCGGCTAACTTGATACTACTCGGCTAACTTGATACTACTCGGCTAACTTGATACTACTCGGCTAACTTGATACTACTCGGCTAACTTGATACTACTCGGCTAACTTGATACTACTCGGCTAACTTGATATTACTCAGCTAACTTGATACTACTCAGCTAACTTGATACTACTCAGCTAACTTGATATTACTCGGCTAACTTGATATTACTCGGCTAACTTGGCACTACTCAGCTAACTTGATATTACTCAGCTAACTTGATATTACTCAGCTAACTTGATATTACTCGGCTAACTTGATAGTACTCGAAATAAATATACATTATTATTTGAAACTGACGTATTTATCATTTTTTTATATTCCCCTTTTCAAAACATGATATCAATCGAAGCATACCGTAGTTCAATCGGCAACTTTAACGGGACAAGGCAATATGATCTCCGCTCAATTTATCGTCATTTAATAGTCAACTCTTCTATTTCAAGCCACGGGGTTTCACGATTATTTAAGCCTTTACCTTTTTTAGCCATTGCTTTATACATTTCCATTATGCTTCTTCGATCGGGTGATGTAGAACATAATCCAGGCCCAGTTACAATATTTAAGGTAGTAAAAGCATCGACCCACCAAGGCAATGCCGTTATTTTTGGTAGGACTGCAGGCTCTCAATGTACATTTATGTCTCTCTCAGCAATTGTTTATTCAAACGTAAAATCGCTCACTTACTGGACACAAAACGATTTAGACGCTATTCTTAATACTGGTAATGATTTGTACTCTAGTTTCGGATATGTCGATACATTTTTAGATCTCCGTGAGCTGCCCCTTCAAATTCAGATAGAAAATACAAAAATCGAGTTTGAACGAACAGTTCCTAATGTTTCCTCTTTGTCTTCGGAAAGTCGAAATTTCATTGATATACCGGCTGGCTACAACAGCGGGATAATATTAGCGGGCTCAACGAGTAGGGCTTTCATATTCTATAAATCTTCTTACTATCTATTTGATTCCCATAGTCGAAACGAGGAAGGTATGTTTGGTGGAAGCACAGGGACGGCGGTTTTGCTTGTATTCCAGACTAAATTTGACCTTGAAAACTACTTAACGGCGTACCATGTTGATCAGTTTTCCAAGGAGTTTGAAGGTATTGAAATTCAATATGTAAAGGTTAACGTTACCGCTAATTCTCTTCAAAATCTGAGAACATTTTTTCGTAACGTGATTAAGTTTAGGAAACGCACAGCCTCAAGCATTCCTAGTGCATACCAGACTCCTGAAAAAAAAGCTAAGATAAATGAACATAGCAGATCAAGAATGTCTAAATTTCGCGCAAACCTCTCACCCGAGAAAATAACTCTAAATAATGAAAATTCTCGAGAAAAAATGGCCGATTTGCGCGCAAATCTTACACCTGAGAAAAAATCAGTCATCAATGAAAAATCTCGTGAAAGTATGGCCAATATGCGTGCAAATCTCACACCTGAGAAAAAATCAGTCATCAATGAAAAAGAACGTGAAAGAATGGCAAAAACGCGCGCAAATCTCACACCTGAGAAAAAATCAGTTAACCAGAAAAGACAGAGGGCACGAAGATCCGCTAACAGAGCAAGAGGTACGACAAGTGCGACTAAAATAGAAAAATTTAGAACGGAAATACGACAAGGCCCGTTTTATATTTGCGTCATTTGCAACAGACTCCTGTATAAAGTAACGGTCAATTTATTTGACGAGAACAAATATCGCGGTGTAGACGGAGAGGTTTTTCAATATCGCGTTCTTAGTTTTGATGGGAAAGAATACATTTGTAACACATGTAATAAAAAGCTAACTAAAAATAACATTCCTTGTCAAGCTGTGGTTAACGACTTGCAAATTATTGATCTACCAGAAAGATTCTCGGATATCAGAAAACTGGAACGTGTCATCATAGCAAAACGCCTTTTGTTTAAAAGAATAACAATAATGAGTAAAGGTCAAGCGCCAAAAATGAAAGGAGCTATCTGTAATGTACCTATTAAAGCTGATGATATTTGTAACATTCTACCACGTGGTATGGATAATAACGGTGTAGTGCGAGTTGCTTTAAATCAACATAAAAGGGGTTGCGAAACGAACGTTCTGTTTTCGCAAAGCGAAGAAATCCAAAATGTACTACTCCATCATTAATGCAGAATGACAAAAAAGCAACTTATAAGATCTTTTTCTGCTGAAGTAATTACTGTACACGTTTTTTTTATAAGCAAGTGTTTGCCCCTATGGCGCTATGTCAGACTCGCATTACGCTTAGCATTATATTGTTCTTAAAAGAAAAGAGCCAACAAATGATAAAGGTACCAAAAACTGAATCTGCACATGCTAATAAATGTTATGCTTATAGAAAAAAATCATGTAGTTATTCAAAAGACCGTCGCCTGGTCGCGTTCTCCCAAACGACTATGCCAAGGAGGAGAATGTTGGAAAAATTAGAAATGCATGAAGACAGGGGCGTTCCAAAAGCACCTGGAGGTATTTGAAAAGGAATTGTACTCAATTTTATAATTTTTTTTAACAGCTTTAAAAAATATTGCTGATTAAAATTACAAATATATTTGCTCAATATATACAACTTTCCACAGCATAAAATAACAAAAATTAATATCAAAAATAAAAAATAAAACTCAAAATATAGCACCGTAGCTGATTGTACTGTTTTACATAGAGTATTTTTATACAAGACTTTTGAACTAAAAATAATTTGATGTGTCTTAAAAAAAATCTTCTAGAATTTTTCAACATAAGTATCTGTGAAAATAGACCCTTTCTTAAATTAATAACAAAAAGCTCTAGCATAAAAAGAACGATGAAGAGCGGTGGAATTTGGCACAGACACCCTTGAGAATAAACTATATTGACTTCCAATAGTTTCCAATTTCAAAGATGAGCCCTCTCCCCCACAGGACCCCATTTTGTCATTTTGGCCGAAATGAGGTTTGACGGTTGCCAATTTTTAGAGGGAGCACACTGCGACGGAGAGCAGTAAAATTTGGCACAGAAACCCTTGAGAATAACTCTATTGACTTCCAATAGTTTCAAATTCCAAAAAACTAATCACAGGAACTTCAAAAACCAATTTTGAGAATATCAAACGTCAAACGTAGAATATCAAACCAACTTCAACTTAATATTGAATCATATTTTATCGAATCTGGATGGGAATAATAGTGTAATGTTTGCTTGATCTCAAACCACAAAGTCTTTCTCGTTTCATAAAGAATAATTAAAAAAATAATGTGTCTGTTCTTCACGTTGTAAAGTCTAAAAGTTAAAATAATTCGAAGTCTAAATGTTGTTCTTCACACCGTTCCTCCTCAACGAATTTTACTGACCACCACAATCACCGAAGCAAATATTTCAATGGCGTACGATCTTTTTTGTAAAAGCGTTACTCAAATAGTTGAACAGTCAGTGTATTTGCTGACAACGTGACAAAAAATCATTGTTTGGCAACAATATCCGCTGAATGTTAAGTTTAACCATGACATAATTCCAATAAAATTATAGTGTCTAAAAAGTTAAAATATTTCGAAATCCGAATGTTGTTTTAAATCTGACTTGACTGTTGCAGTTGATATTTGGTTTGATCAAGTCACAAGAACAGTTTTCCATGAAATTAATGGATGTAATAGGAATAGTTACTCCAATCAATTATCACAAAAAAGTGCCATGAAGTTTGGATGCCACAATGTCTATGCAAACAACCACCAGACCATTTTATCGAAAATTTCAGTTGACAGCCACATCAGCAAGTAGAGGATAAGACAGCTCTCACCTCTCCCAGAGGAAGTGGTAAAAAACCTCAAGAATGATACTCGAGTAAAATTTCTAATAGTGTGAACAGTAGCAACGTCATTTGTCATTTTACAAGCAAAAGATGACTTTTCAGCTTAAAAAAAATTGGCAGGATCCTGTTGATAAAAACCGCCATCTTTGTTTATGTTTCACAAGCGTGTGAATCAAACTCGATATAATTTCAGTTACTTTTACTTTTTTGCAAAAAAGTTTAATTTTTTTGCATAAAATGATAGAAACAAAAATAAAGTTTTTTTGAAAGTAATTTCCAGTGAAATTTACGAGGTAGATGCTTCTTTTCACTGGTTAAATCGTATCATTCCTTAGAGCAAAGTCGACATTTTTCACCGTTGTCAAGCACTTCTCGATCGTCCATCGTTGTCAAGCACTTTTCGAGACAGCTCTCCGAACATATACATTATTTTTTACGTCCCGCGTATGCGGATCTTGCCAAAGGATGCTACACTCCCTATTCGGGCGCTTCGCGCCCTCATAACGGTCGTTCCGCAATTATAGTTAGAGTAAAATGAAATAAACACACGACCCATATGAATAAAAATAAGCCTGTGGAAAGAAAACATGGCCATATGATATCCATGAAACAAATGGCCGAGAAAAAAACATTTTGTTTTGTGAAATGAATTCCAATTTAATAATACAAAAAAGTCAACACAAAGAAAAAGTACTAATGTAACATTCCAAAGGTAGTTGAAACTATAAAGGTGAAAAAAAAATGAAGATTTACCTTTCAATGGGCCATAATCAGTCCAAAAGTTAATGCATGCACCTCAAAAACCGAAGAGATTCGTTGCTTTTCAGGGCCATCTTTGTTGTTTTGAAAATGAAACGCAGAAAAAAAGACTAGGCCCAGACATTTGGAAGAAGCGGGAAAAAAGCAAAGAAGATAAAGCTTTGACACTCTTACTATTAATTGTACAAAAGTTGCAATTTTAATCAAAAGTCTTACTTTATAATACTTTTGATATCAATCATATTCTATTGCAATAAATATTTTTACAAAACAGGTACTTTTAATAGTGCTACAGAAAATTGATCCCATCCAACACGAAGCAAAGTCGATATGTCACCCTACGATTTTTTTTGAAATTTTCGTACATATAACATATACAAATTTTTTACGCCACACGCCCAGATCTAGAGAAAGGATGCTACACTCCCTATTCGGGCGCTTCGCGCCCTCAAAACGGTCGTTCCGCAAAAAGAAATTGAGCTTCAAATCGAATGTGTATTTTGAACCAGTTAGACCCCAATTCATAAGAGAAATTTTGACGTACTTAAAAAATAACAATCCTTTGTATTCTGACATTGAGATAAATGTCGACGATATTCCAAGATTTTGGATAAATATGATCAATAATGAAGATGATGACCAAAGTAATGACATTGATTTCGTTAATGAAGAAGATTCAGAGCACGTAGACAAAAATGATAATGACGAAGAGAATGATAACCCATTAGATCGTTTTCGAATTCCAGCTTCCGAAACTGTTTTTGTGCCAGAATTAGCTCATCATATTATTGATGACTCAAATGTCACCATAGCGCCTGGGGAAGATAAAGAACCTTTGCCAATTATTTGCGATGAACAATGTGAAATACTTGCACATCCTTATTTATTTCCTACAGGGAAATTTGGATATACCTATAAACGCGATATCAAGTTAACTCCATGCAGGTATTTTAATCAGAGGTTACTAAATTATACTCAAAAGTTCTCCTCGGATTCGGACTATATATTTTACGCACAGTCTGTAATGCAACATTTGAATTTGAATAGCAGCATAAACACAGCCTTGAAGAAAATTCAAACTGAGGGATTAACTGCTGGTCGTTTGTCACAGAATTTCAAAGAAACAATATCTAATTTAATAGCTAATGATGACGCTTTTAGATTCATGAATAATTTGAAAGGAACTCCAGCTTACTGGAAAAGGTTTTTATATGAAACGCTTGCTATGGTAAAACAATTAGGTCTACCAACCTGGTTCATGAGCTTTTCTTGCGCTGATTTGAGATGGCCCGAAATAATTGAGATCATTCAAAAGATAAAGGGTAATGAAATGACAGAGGAAGAAATAAAAAACTTGACCTACAAGGAACGAACAGAAATTCTTCAGTCTAATCCCGTTTTAATGGCGAGACATTTCCAATATCGCGTTGAATGTTTTTTCAAAACTATATTGGCGAAAGACACTCTGGGAGGTACACTTAAACATTATTCTATCAGAGTAGAATTTCAAGCTCGTGGTAGTCCCCATATTCACTGTCTTGCATGGATAGAAGGAGCTCCAACATTAACACACGAAAATATAGATGAATATCGAGATTTTGTTGACAGAGTTGTTAAATGTGATCTACCAGAGGATAAGGAGAGTGAGTTATATAAATTAGTGACAACATATCAAGTTCATAGACATTCGAAATCCTGTCGGAAATACAAAAACCAACCATGCAGGTATCACTTTGGAAGGTTTTTTACTGAAAGAACTATCATTGCCAAGCCTATTGACCCTAGCGTTAGCAACAGAGATGAGATATTAAAAGAAAGAAAAACTATTTTGTCCCCGGTTAAAAAATACATTGACGATCATTTTGACCCAAGATACAATAACACACTTGATCCTTTAAAGGATAACTACGAAGAACCGAAATCAATCGATGAAATATTAAATGAGCTAGAAATACCGAAGGATGTTTATTACAAAAATCTGGCTATTTCAACTGATACGGGATTTCAAATACACTACAAGCGCTCCCCAGCTGCATGTTTCATAAATAACTACTTCGAAGAAGGTTTACTAGCATGGAGAGGAAATCTAGATATACAGCCTGTCATGGATTATCATAAAGTAGTATCTTACATGTGTGCTTATATATCGAAATCTGAAGATCAAACTACTGAAGCTATGAAGCAGGCGGCAAAGGAGGCTATGAATTCAAATCAAACCCTCAGAGAAAAAATGAAATCTGTGTCAAGAGCATACCGAACGTCAAGAGAAATGTCAATTCAAGAAGCTGTGGCAATAATACTTCCAGAAATTTGGCTGAGAAAAACCTCACCAGGTGTAATTTTTGCAAACAGTAACTTGCCAGAAAATCGTTATCGTGTATGTAAAAGCGAAGAAGAAATTTTAAATATGGATGTTGGTGATACAAATGTTTTTAAAAAGAATATGCTGGACCGATATATAGATAGACCGAACAGAGCTTTCAAAAATGGTAGATATGCTGCAATGGACGCCTTATGTTATGCTCAATTTTTGTCGAACTACTATTTAGAACCTAAAAAGAAAGAAATTGAGAATGACTATCAACCTGAAATTCTCGACGAATTAGACCCAGCTGAAGCTGTAGACCTAGCACTACCCAACTCGGTACCTTTGATGTCAAGTAAAGAGCGATTGAAATTACGAAAAAATAAATCTGTTTTACGGTATCATGTACCAAGTAAGAGAAAAAACCCGAACATCACGCGCATCATCTACTTTTCATGTTTTATCCTTTTAGAAACGAAGAAGAGCTCAAAAATACACCTTCAGGAACATTTACTGAGAAATTGTTCTCACCCGAAGTTATTGAAGTTGTCAACAGAAATAAAGCAATTTTTGAACCCTATGCCGATGCCGTAGATGGTGCCATGCTAAATTTTCGCGAAAATGTTAGAGGATTTGACATTTACGGTGAGCAGGAAAATGATGACGTAAGAGAGGAAGAAAGAATTATGCAAGTGAAGAAGAATTGGATAATGAAGAGAACACTGAAAATGTTTATAGTGGTGAAGCACCTATTCAGCCAATAGAACCTTTAATATCTGATAATGAACTAAGTAGGAGAATACGATCCCTCAATGAAAAACAGCGGGAAATATTTGACTACATTGTAAAATGGTCTAAAAAGACCTCGCAAAACTTACGAACAAGTACTGCTACGAAGCCCGATCCGTTTTATATCTTTCTAACTGGTAGTGCAGGTTGTGGTAAATCGTACACTTTAAATACGATCAAGTATTATTTACAAAAAGCGTTATCTTATGGATCAAGAGATGCCTCAAAAGAGCGGTTACTTACCATGGCACCGACGGGTGTGGCGGCGGTGAATGTAGCCGGTTCAACTATTAATTCTGTATTTAGCTTACCCCCTGGCTATGAGTTTAGTAAACATATAAATAAACTCCACGACAGTGTCCGTTCAAGCCTTCAAAAGCGGCTTTCAGAACTACAGGTCATTATTATTGATGAAATTTCAATGGTTTCAAAGTATCGTCTATTACATATTCATCAAAGACTTTGCAATATCTTTGAATGCACTGAGAACGTTCCATTTGCTGGTATTTCGATAATAACTTGTGGAGATTTTTATCAATTACCTCCAATCAAAGGTGGTACAATATTTTCACTTTTTCCGGATGCCCTTTTGAATATTGATCATTGCTGGAGACATTTCAAAATAGCCGAGCTCACGGAGGTTATGAGACAACGAGGCGACCAGGTTTTTATAGATATACTCAATAACATTAGAATAGGCGTCGTCGATGAAAACAATATTGATATCTTAAAGGAAAGAATCGTTAATAAAGACCATCCTGAATACCCTAAGGATGCCGTACATTTGTGGGCTGAAAACCAACCAGTTCATGATCACAACATGCTAAAATTGAGTGAGTTACCTGGCGAAGAAGTAAAAGTAGACTCAATAGATAAATTTCCCGACAAAATAAGCCCAGAAGATAAAGCTAATGCATTAAAACGAAGTCAAATGCAAACTGGAGGTCTAGCCCATAAGTTCACTTTCAAACTTGGTGCAAAGGTAATGATAACTTCAAATATCGATGTTGAGGATAAGCTTTGCAATGGTCAAATGGGTACTATAGAATATATAAAGTTAAACCTCGAGAGGAAAGTGACACACATTTATCTAAGAATGGATGAAGATGATATAGGTACAAAAGCGAAAAATAATAACGATACTTATGGACGCGAGAATAACCTAGTGCCGATAGAAAAAATAGAGAAAGAGTTTGGTGTTAAACCAGGTAGACATCGCCCTTCAATCAAACGAATTCAATTTCCACTAATGCTAGCGTGGGCATGTACCGTACATAAAGTTCAAGGACAGACGTTTTCAAAAATTGTTTTCAATTTTGATTTATACGGCCAAAGATATTTTAATGCTGGTCAAGTTTATGTAGCCTTAAGCCGTGTTACTTCATTGCAGGGTTTATACCTAATGGGAAAATTTAATACAAAAGCAATAAGATGTGACACTGAAGCCACAGAGGAATATAACTACATGAGAGAAAATTTGAGTTTGAAAACTACAACTGATGAAGAACTGCTTAATGAGAATGAACTCAAGATTTCACTTTTGAATGTACGCTCACTAAAGAAACATGCCATTGATATAAAGCATGATAAATCAATTTATTCTGAAAGTGGTTTAATATTTATGACAGAAACTCAACTAGCAAATAACTCCGAAGAAGTTGAAAATATATTAACACCTTTATCATTACATACAAACAATTCAGATGAACACATATATTCTAATACTACTGCTGCATACAATGAAAATCAAATCCAGTTACTAGATGCCCACATCATCCCTGGTGCCACTTTATACAGTTTTAAACATTCTATGGTAAATTTTCCACTTAATATTATCCTTCTATATCGTCAACAAAATCTTGAAAATGATCTTTTTCTTTACAAAATTCGGCATTTGCGGGACATAGTTGAAAAAACCCATATCATTCTCGGAGACTTTAACAAAAACTATTATACTGCGGAAAGTAGCTTTTTAAAAGAATACCTAGAAGAAGAGTACGAGATGATTGTTAAAGAACCTACTCATATTTCCGGTTCATTGATCGACCATGTTTACGTCCATAAAGATTTAAAAACAGAATTTGGAACTCGAACTTCCATACATAGTATATATTTTTCAGACCATGATGCAATTCAAATAAAATTCAAAGCCTTATTCGAATAAAACCATTATTATTATTATTGTTATTTTTATTATTATTACGGAGTTTCTCTAACCAACCCACCACCACCTCTACTCATATTTCTGGCTCATTAATATAACGACTTAAATTATCATAGTGAAAGCTACTTGCTAGTATTAACAATTTATCAGCATGAATCCTCAGGTAGCGTGTCCTGCCGCCCGGCGCTCGCACCACTATTTTACGCCCGCCATCCATCCGCCGCACGCCCATTGCGTAGCGGGCGTGATGTACCTGATATCAAATGTGCCCAACGCCAAATTTCGAGATATGAAAGGATTCACGTGGATCAAATGGCCTTTCACTCACAAACTACGAATGCAAAGTCAGAGAAATCAATCGGTAATTATCTTTCAATTACTTTTTCTAAGATTACTTTCACTGATAATCGTTTAATCCTAGTAAACCCATTTAGTTATAACATGTTTTATTCTGTTGCTAGTAAACTAAGGTTTCAGTGGATTTTCTGTAGGGTTCCCACTCTTATGAAATCAAAAAGTGTTTCTTTTGGCACTTTTTTGAAAAGTTATTCTTTTTATGTTATTCTTTTTGCACTTTTTGTGAAAAAAGTGATTCTTTCTGAAAGTGACCACTTTTTGATTTCATAGTGCCAACAGTCAGGGAAAACCAGGAAAGAGGGTTATTTTCACGAAAGTTCAGGGAATTTCTTTCCAGAATCCTTTGAAATTGACGGTTTGTTGCCAATCTTGGAATCCCTATTTTTTTTAAATTTTCCTTGTCAGGCTTAACCATGATGGTTGGCCCTCAAATAGTATAAATATTACTGATATCGGTCAAAGAAAAAAGTCTATTTTCACCTTGATGTCAGGAAAAACTACACTTTTTCAGTACTTTTGTCAGGGAAAATACTTCTGGGGAACTGCAGGGAACCCTGTTCTGAATTATCTATCCAAATCCTGTTTTGTTGCCTCGAAGCTATCTTTCATATAAGTTCAATGATAGGATTTACCACAATTTCCCAATTTACGTACCAACAATTGTTGCAATGAGCTATATTTAACCTTTCAACCATATTTTGTAAGGGATCCAGACTTCTATAAAATAAAGTTAGAGATATATCACACTTTTCTCTTCATGAGTTTAAAGCAGCTGTCTTTTTTTTAATTTTAGAAACAAAATGGCATCAAAGCGCAAATCAATAACATGTTACATCAACCAAACAAGCCCTATGAAAAGAAAACATATTAATTTTAAAATGCAAACATCTTCAAATCAATCACTGAGACGTGGTATATGTTTCAACACTGACTCGTGTCCAGAATTTAAATCGCTTGAAAGTTCTGGGAAAGCAGTAACACTGCGAAACATTAAAGAGGTTGTTCCTGATAATCCAAACTTTGCGGAAATCATCTTTGATGATCATTCCACCATTGAAGTTATCGCGCCAGGTAGTATGTCATTTGAGCGACATGAATTGAAATCAGCACCCAAGAAAACTGTTAATGAAATAGCATCTCAGCCGTTTGATCCTATGGACAACTCTGTAACCGTAAGAGGTGTCGTTACTCATGACAAGAAAGTGGTAAATCGTGGTGGTTTTGAACTCCTGGAGGGAATATTTGCTGACTCAACCGGCCAAATGCCAATCTCAATTTGGTCATCCAACATAGAGATCTTCGTTAAAAACAGTGACAGCTGTTTCGAAATGAAAAATGTAGCCATAAAAGAACGAAACGGGATACTGACTCTTACAACAAATTCCAACTCTACAATAACAGCGAACAATCCAGACAAAAATTTAAAGTGCTGTATGAAAAACTCCGCAAGACACCAATCAAGCCAACTGACACCATTAAAGGCAAAATAAAATTTATGAAAGACTTCACTTGTGGGTCCAGATGTTCCATTTGTACAAGATTGGTTCAACATGCCCTAACCTCGCATAAATTCAGGTGCGTTCCATGCAATTCAATTCAGCCCGTCGAATCAGTGTCAAAAAAGGTTATTCTTGGAGTCGACCATTTGAATTTGATACTCCACAGTGAAGTGTGGAATTACACTTTATTTGGAGAAGAAGAAATTTCAGATTTCCTTCTTGGAAAATTTGTTGATGTAACCTATGTTGTAGAGTCAAACGAAATCACTATTATCAAACTAGCAGATCAAGACACCAGTGGATCAGGAAATCTTGAAATTGTTAAAACTGCTGCAAAACAAAAGTGACAATTTATATTTTAGTGGGTTTTCACTTATATAGTTGATATTCTTTTAGTTTCGTTTAATTTCTTTGTTTACTTTTTGAAAACATAACATTTTTGAAGTGACTGTACTTTGGCTTTGCTTCAAGTTGTCTTTTAAAATTGACATTTGTAGTACACTAGTCAACCTAAAGGTGCACATTTGAATATTGGAGGATGTTTGCTTTTCTTCAGCTTTTTAGGATTTTTTTGTACATTTAAACAGTTCTTGACATTTTATTTTACCTAGACATTTGAAGTGTTAACCCTTGATAGTTTTGTTAATATTTTATTTAAAAAAAGATTTTTAGACATTTTGAACTTAGATATATAAAACTGAAAAACCCTGTACAGTACGAGTTTATATAAAGATTCATTTTACACATTTATAACAAACTCTTGACATTTTTTTAACTAGTTTACTTTAGTTATATATATTTTTAAAGCTTTTTGACATCATTTTAACCTATATTTTTAAAACTTAAAAACCCTGTACAGTAAGAAGTTGCTTCATATATTTTAAATAAAAACTTTTAAAAATTTTTGAACCAAGATATTTAAAACTCAAAAGCCCTGTACAGATAATATGTCTACCAAGATTTTACTTTTTGCATTTATGAAAGCTGTTTTAGATTTTTAACCTAGCTACATTTATTTTATTTTTATGATACGATGGAAAACTTTTGATTTTGCTTTTACCATTTATAGTTAGAAAAAGTTATCAAAATTTAAAATGCAACTTTTTGTCAGAGTATTTTTCTCACCAATAAAGCCCTAACTATTTTAAAGAAATCTCTAAAATCACAGACAGGTCTTGGGGATTTCACTCCATTTGTTTTTCCTTTGAAACTTCAAATCTTTCTTTGAGGCATTATAACAGGCTGTTATGGGAACCACGACACCATTCATTTTGCAAGTTATGGAAAAAGGTTAAAAAATACTAATTTTTGAGTGGCAATAAAGCTCCTGGTGATTATTAGATCTGTTTCGACTTGCTTGTAACAAACTAGATTTTTAACCAACTGAACAAAAAATCTTTGAAATAGCGCGCCATTTTGAAACAACGACGTCATCGAAAAAGTTTTATACGGAAGCACCCGAGTTAACCCGGAACTAACTAGTGGCAAATTTTGCCACTAGTTCGGATTATTTTGTGTGCTACCGTATAAAAGATTACATCATGAATAGATGATGGAAATTTTAAGTCCTACCTTTTTTTCATTCAAGAGAAGCTTAACTTTTAATTTTCCAAAATTTCCTTGTTCTTTGTGCAGAAAATTTAGTAGGATATTCGAAAATGCTGACGTCAGCAAATACAAAATCTTTGTATAACCTTTTTGGAAAATACACCCAAAGTTGGCAAAAGTCACAAAGTTTCGATACCATATTAGTACGAGCTGGATAGCCATGTGAAAAAAGTTTGAAGGGAGGATGATTTGTACCCCCTCCCCATGCCAGTAGTGTTAAGACATTGTGTTTAAAGGGGTGTCCGTCTACTACGCACCGCGAAATCAGTTCCCTTAGTAGGGTATTTCCCGTCCAGGCAAAAAATCCCGCAATTCCGTACAAACATTTTTAAGGTTGAGAGATGAAAGATTCACTTTAGCCCTTTCGGGCTTTAAATTCAAAGGGTAAAGAACCACAAATTCGACAAACGCTCCTGTATTCCAATATACATGTTTTCGACAATTTGTTGTCCGTTTACGGGTGTTCAAGGAATTACTAAAGATCGAAATTTTATGTTTGTGACACTTTAATTAGAGACAAATTTCATTTGGGCTAAAATAAAAATCTTTTTTATACATCAGTAACAATACCTACAAATATTACATGTAAAATACTACTGTTGACAATTACATCTCATATGTCTAATTGAATAAAAAACAATCCCAGGAGCTCGAGTTGAATGCAATGCTGCTTTTTCTGGGGAATCCAAATTATAGACGTCCAATTGTTTGATCATTGATCCTGACAATGTAAATAAAAAAGTCAACAGCAGCAATAAAAAAACAAAGGATCTCTTAGGAAATTTCAATTTATTTTGATTATTTTGCCTGGAAAAAAATTTGGCAAACTGAACGTTTTTGAGGCAATCCCGTGTAGCACCGTTACCCCGGTATTCTCGTATATAGTACGTTCACTCTAACTTGGATAATAGCGAGGTTAAGTATCGGTAGATAACTCAGGACGACGGACGAATTTTTGAAGCCTTCATTCGCGCTACGGCACTTTTCTACAGGCTAACCCGGAAGCAAGGCAGACATACCCCGGGCAAATATATCGGGTTTGCTCTAGAACACGTTTCCGTTCAGTTTCTCGTTCTAGAGCAAATCTTATCTTATATTTTCAAAAAATTTTGCCCTTAGGGTTTTGCCTGGGGAAAAAGAAATGTCCCAAAAAAAGGATGTTCCACCAGTGGGATTTTAGGGGAATTTTTCCTGAGGCATAACCATCCTATAGAGAAGGTCTGGAGAAAGTTTCAGCTGGATCTTATTTTTTTCCCTTAAATTATGCTAGACAACCCCACTATCTCATTTAGTTACTCCCTTGAGAGTAGAAAAAAAATTGATCCAAGGAACCAACTCTTTGTACTGTTACATTTTTTGAAGAAATTTTGTTACAAGCCATTGGCTCTCAACAAGGTCAGGACATGTTTGCGACCCTTGCGATTCTGTTGTTACTCCGAGTTTTTGTTGTTCATTTTTAGTCGCTCATTCCATTTGAAAGTATTGGTTGGAAGCAGTTGAATTTGAAATTTGGTTATTTGGTTCTTTGTGTTTACTAAACAGACAAGGTGAGTCTTGTAATTGGATAAATTTCTCTTTATTTGGGCAGGACTAATCAGATTACCCCTTGGTGCGTTTTCCTCTTTTTTGCTAGGCGATTTTTTTTTTGGGGGGGGCTTCCCCTGAGATCTCAAAAAATACAAATGCTAGCACCTAAAATTTTGATCAAGGGTAATATACGATAATATATGATTGTTTGTAAAAATTTGAGTTGGCTACATATCTGGTTGGTATTTTAAAGACCAGACAGGCCTAGGTAGGCCCCAAAAACGCGAAAAGGGTTAAAATTAGGTCATAAATTTTCCAATTTCGCAGATTCCCCAGTGCTTCTGCTTGCTTCCTTTGTCTCAAAGAAAAGTCATTTAGTCTTTTAATGATATGTCATTTTATCCCAAAACAATGTCAGAGATTGCTAAAACTAAAGGAGAAATAATATTTGTAACTTTTGAAGAAATTCATTTTTTTTGCTTTCTTATCCTTTAGTATCCAAAGGCCTTACGTAAGCCAAAACATAACCGGCGTTTGCGACGACGGGAACCGTCTAGTTAGGTCATAAATCACTAAAACGTACAAAATACAAAAGTACAAAAAATGTCAAGGAGGAAATTTCACATAGAGGTCCTATGACCTGGTCAGAAGGAGCAGAAGCATTTTCAGATAGAAGCAGATTGTTAAAAAAGTTGTACATACACTAGTGTAATCTGGTATAGCTTGTATAAATAGTATGTGGTGAAATGAACTATTGTGTGTAATTTACAGATGTGAATATTTGACTAGCTGTTGGACTGCTTCTTAGCATTCAAAGAAGCTCGAAATGACATGAGTAGTGCCAAGACAAATAATGAAAGGTGAATAGTTTGTTTTGATAAGGCTTAATTTTAAGTAGTAACTCCTAATTAACAAACCTCACTTATACAAAATTTACCCAAATATTGTGTAGGTTCGTCTTGAATTGAGTTTTCGGTTGTTATTTTGCTGGTTTATCTTCAAAATGGTATCAAGCTGCAGCATCTCTAGTAGAAAGTCAATGTCATAGTATCATTTAATATTAGAGTGGGGTTTTCAGCTGCATTTGAAAAATGTCGAGTTTTATTGAAAATGTTTTGCATTTTGGATCTTTGTAAACTTTAAGTAGCACATTAACTAGCTTAGAATATGCATTTTCAAATTTTAAGGTTGAAGTCATGGAGGGATAGGAGAAGAAGTGTTCAGATCATTTCAAATGTCAACAAAGATGATACTGATTCATCTGATGTTAACGTTGCTTCAAATGACAGCAGAGACGATGATTTTGACATGAGCGTAGATGACAATGATGGCTGTCAGTCAACAGGTTTTATGTCGCCTGAGAGTGATGTTGATGACGAGTTGTTAGAGCCCCCTGCAATTCTGGTTGGAGCTTGTGCTGCATCACCCCCCTGTTCTTCACAGTCTTCTTCTGACTCTTCTAGTTCTATGGAATCAGATTTTGATTGCCTAGATGACGAGATCGACGGAGTTCTTTGCGAGAAACTAAAGACATGGGCACTCAAAAATAATTGTACGAGGGCTTGTGTAAATGAAATGCTAAGTATTGTTGTAGATCTTGGCTATAACGTTCCCAAGGATAGAAGAACACTTTTGAATACACAAAGGACAGTTGTTCAAACAGCGATGGGTCTCGGACAATACATATACATTGGCGTCGAAAGAAGAGTTACGAAACTGTTATCATTCTACGACAATTTAGATTGTATTGCTCTCTTTGTCAATATGGACGGTCTCCCTCTTTTTAAGTCGAGCACAATCAATCTATGGCCTATTCTTATCCAGTTTCACAATTTTAAACCAATTTCTGTAGCATTTTTTTGTGGCAAATCGAAACCTCCTTTCAACGAATTCATGCATGATTTTATTGTTGAGATGAGACACTTGATTAACAATGGGATAACGTTCAATAATGTTCACCACCGCGTATCATTGTTCTGTTTGACATCGGATGCACCAGCACGTGCCGGTATGAAAAGTATCATTCAGCACACGGGTTATTATGCATGTGAGCGCTGTGGTATTAAAGGTGAGAGTGTGAAAAATAGAATTGTTTTTGATAGAAATCAAGAAGGAGCTGATGAAGAACGTACCGATGAACTATTTCGCGAGAATGTGTACGCTATACCTGACGAAGATGGAAAACGTCATCAAATTGGCATCTCTGAGCTTACCGACCTACCTATTGATATGATTAAAGATATTACTCTTGACCCAATGCACTTGGTTTACCTTGGTATCACCAGACGTCTCCTGTACTACATCAAAGGTTCTTTCCGAAAGATTAAAGCTGGGAAGTTATCTGCTGCTTATTTGAACGCCATTTCTGCTGCTTTGAATGCTATTGAGCTTCCGACTGAATTCGCGCGTAAAGCAAGGACCTTATCTGAACTAGATAGATGGAAAGCTACTGAACTCAAGTCTTTTTTGTTGTACACTGGATCGGTAGTTTTGCCACCCTATTTCTCATCGCCCACTTTCAAGCATTTTCTAAGTTATTCCATCGCTATCCGATTGCTCAGTGAAGAAAACGACATTATTAGAAACAGAAACATTGGAGCTGCTCGTGGTCTTTTGAAGTATTTTGTTGACAATTGTCATGTTCATTACGGTGAAACATTTTGTGTTTATAACGTGCATAATGTTGAACACCTTCCAGACGACGTTCAGAGATTTCAGTTACCCTTGATTAAATTTTCATGTTTTCAATTCGAGAACCATCTTCAAAAGATAAAACGTCTTGTTAGAGGAAGAAACAACCCACTCAGTCAGATCGTTAAAAGATGTGATGAGCTAGATGGCAGCTACTATATGAATAAACCACTTGAGTTGAAGTACAAGCCAGATGGCAAAGATTCTTGGTTTATTTCGTTTGATAAACTAGTTCAGCTAATGAGAATAGAGAATAATGGAACATTTCTTTGTGACACGTACAAACTATCCGATCTATCGTCCCACTTCAATGTTTTTAACATCGATTCCAAGCAGCTTGGAATATACTTATTGAAGAGGAACTTGAATCCATCACACGCTAACTTAAGAAAAGAACACTTTCAAAAGAAATGTGTTTGTTTACCGTTTAATAACGATCTTGTTATTATTTCAATGTTACTATAATTCTTCATTTATCATACTACTGATTTCACACCCCTGATGAGGCCCCCCAGCGGCGTCCCGAATCACGCCATCACGCAAAATTTTTCCTCCAAGCACGCGATCACGAGAATCATCAAAATTCAAATCAAGCATCACGCCTCAACATTTTGCTCCATCACCCATCTCGCCAAAATCTTAATCACGCGATCATGCCATAAACTATGCTGAATCATGCGATCACGTAGGCTACGTCATATCTCCTGCGCTCCGGGCGTAAAACTTCTAAGCGGAACGAAGGAGATACAACCTAACCTAGCGATCACGCCAAAAAATATCATGCAAACCGCTGGGGCTTCCTTTATTATTCATTAAAATTTAGTGTACATACATTTTTGGGAAACCAGTTCGCGAATCTTCGACGTCACGTCACGAAAGTTTTTACTCGTGAAAGTTTTGTCCAATAACTCTTTCTATATATAGATTTTCGTTCTGTAAAATACACATTATTTATAATTAATGGAAATAGTCTCTCATACACTTCGTCCTATAGTGATATCATACCTTTTAAGCCAATTTGAGTCTCGAAAAACCTTGAAAATACCCGGTAAATGGCCCAAAAAACCTTGAGAAAGCACTAAAATTTTGTCAAAAAACCTTGAAAACCTTGAAAATGATCAAAAAATTTCCGTAGACACCCTGTGTCATGGAACCCCAAGCTTAGTACTAAAAATAAATAACTAATTTCTGAAAATCTTTTTTAGTAAA
Source organism: Clytia hemisphaerica (assembly GCF_902728285.1). Taxonomy (NCBI): domain Eukaryota; kingdom Metazoa; phylum Cnidaria; class Hydrozoa; order Leptothecata; family Clytiidae; genus Clytia; species Clytia hemisphaerica. The sequence continues at coordinate 1,747 of NW_027103259.1, read as the reverse complement.
ATGGCATATGCTCTATTCAAATACACAAGGAAAAACGGGGAACCCCATGAATGCATCGCCCCAACGGATTGGATAAGGGACAGAACGCTTTATTGGCCGAAATATGGTGCGGCCCAAAAATCAAGAGACAATGCGCCTTTGGATGAAAATTGGCCTTCTTATACCATCCAGGAGATAAAAAAGCACCACGGTATGAAATAAGCCCATTTGTTTGCTATTGAATTTTTTATTTTTAATCGTTAACTTGAATTTGATGATGTATAGCATAAAAATATTAGAAAACAAAGGGTAAAACGTAGTAAATGTAGAAATTTGTAGTCTAAATAATAGAGTGACTAAATATTACAGTATGAAGTTTTGAATCATCAATTCCAATCCATTTTTTACTTTTCAGACAACTACGAATACCTTAACGAGTGCTGTTATTCCACGACAGAAAATGATAGCCCTGTCAAGAAAAAACAAAACCAAAACTACGGTTAGTATACACATGCATTGTTCAAAATTCTATTTAAAACATTTAAAACAGAATACCCATGGCTCCGACCCACATAGGGTGCGAGCCATGATACCGTTACTTTTATCGAGGTCTCATACGTTGCCCTTGTTTCTGTAGAATAAGCAAACAGAGTCATGAATTGACGAACTGGCTTCATTTTACATTTTGATTGTTCAAGGGTTCAAACAGAAATTACATTTGCTTTGAAAAATTTTGGTCGAGCTGCCGCAGCCCGTGATTTTAAAAACATATAGAAATGCTTTATTAAGCTACTTATAATTTAAAAACTCTTCTTTTGGTTTAGAAACGAAAAGATCAAAGAGCCCACAATTTTCCGTGGTTAGCAGCGTCCGCCATCCTGCCGTGGATAACCAATCATCACCAGCCGAATCATCTCCTGTCCAAAGTAAGTTAACGATATCATCACACACTCACGTTATAAATTTAGTTTAGCATAATGGCTAGATATGCCTCACTTGTAAATGGGGAAAAGCTCTAACCTTTCGAGCATTTTTGCAAGATCATAAAGTTACTTCTATTATTTTCTTGTTTGAATCAAAGTACTGTAAGTCAACAAAATAATTCATTCCTTTTTTGACCGTAGGGAGAAACACAAATACCGTTGTGCGGTCGAGTTATTCGCCAATAACCAATAATCACTACACCGAGCAAAATGCTAATGCTTTTTTACTGTCGTCAGCGATGAAGACTAATGCAGGTATTTTATTTTCTACGTAATTATAGAGAGATAAACAGTATAATGATAATCATCTCCTCGAAACTTAAGGCAAAGCTTGTGAATACATCTTTCAACTCTTACGGCACAATAAGTGTAAATTCTGGTAGTATCTTAAGTGTTTGTTCTTTCTAACATCTATTACGTTGGCTTTCAGATCTCGGCTTCGACCCAAACGATTGTATGGCTCCGGACGACCTTCTCAACCAGTCTTTACCTGGTGGGTCAGGTATACTTTCGTTTTTCGTTTTTCATATAAGATCATTGATGTTGTGATGAATGATGGCATAGTGAATTTCTAGTTTGTTATTTTTTGATGATGATTTATGTACTCTTTTGTGCTAAATTGTAGGGGAGGGTGGGTACTTCAGGGAAAAAGCCATAAAATGGGGGGGGGGGCTCATTATAAAATGATATTGGGGTGATTTTCCCAAAAACCCCTAGGAAAATGAAGGTTTTGGCACTTTTTCAGACTTTTTTGGGAAAAATTCATAAAATGAGGGGGTTATTAT